>NW_028319866.1:0-285278 GCF_062004578.1 Staurois parvus
AGGGATAAGGTCCGGATATTGGAGGGACTATGAGGGCCAGAAGAAGGAGAAGGTCCGGATCTTGGAGGGACTATGAGGGCCAGAAGAAGGAGAAGGTCCGGATCTTGGAGGGACTAGGAGGGCCAGAAGAAGGAGAAGGTCCGGATCTTGGAGGGACTAGGAGGGCCAGAAGAAGGAGAAGGTCCGGATCTTGGAGGGACTACGAGGGCCAGAAGAAGGAGAAGGTCCGGATCTTGGAGGGACTAGGAGGGCCAGAAGAAGGAGAAGGTCCGGATCTTGGAGGGACTATGAGGGCCAGAAGAAGGTCCAGATCTTGGAGGGACTATGAGGGCCAGAAGAAGGAGAAGGTCCGGATCTTGGAGGGATTATGAGGGCCAGAAGAAGGAGAAGGTCCGGATCTTGGAGGGACTATGAGGGCCAGAAGAAGGTCCAGATCTTGGAGGGACTATGAGGGCCAGAAGAAGGAGAAGGTCCGGATCTTGGAGGGACTATCTATGGACTGGAATGAAGTGGGCGGGCCAGGCCATTATTGCTCTGCCAGGAAACTGCCACTTTTTCCTGTGTGAGGAATTCTAGGAGTCCGAACTTCACAATGGCCCAACAGCAGGGAGCAAAGATCCGGAACTCCTTCTACCGGACCGGGTTCACTGGGGTCTGGGGTGGCATCGAGCATCACTGGCACTGCCGAGCACCTGCCAAAGGGATGCAAGTTCTCTGTGTGTCGGGAACATACATACCTTCCCGCGTGATCACGCAATGCACACGTCAACCTATTACTATCCAAGGCCACAACTACAGGCATTGTGGAGAAATCAGTCTTCAAAATTCACAAAATAGGCGCTAAAATCCCAGCCACTCTCCCCTTATTCTCCATGGAGACCAAAATCCTGGCAGACTGCCATACAGCAGGTGCCGCCCTCCAATGGAAACGCACAGCAGGTGCCGCCCTCCAATGGAAACGCACAGCAGGTGCTGCCCTCCAATGGAAACGCACAGCAGGTGCCGCCCTCCAATGGAAACGCACAGCAGGTGCCGCCCTCCAATGGAAACGCACAGCAGGCGCCGCCCTCTAATGGAAATGCACAGCAGGCGCCGCCCTCTAATGGGAACGCAGAGCAGGCGCCGCCCTCTAATGGGACCGCAGGGCAGGCACGGCCCTCTAATGGGAACAAACAGCAGGTGCCGCCCTCTAATGGGAACGCACGGCAGGCGCGGCCCTCTAATGGGAACGCACAGCAGGCGCTGCCCTCTAATGGGAACACACAGCAGGCGCTGCCCTCTAATGGAAACGCACAGCAGGCGCCGCCCTCTAATGGGAACGCACAGCAGGCGCCGCCCTCTAATGGGAACGCACAGCAGGCGCCGCCCTCTAATGGGAACGCACAGCAGGCGCCGCCCTCTAATGGGAACGCACAGCAGGCCCCGCCCTCTAATGGAAACGCACAGCAGGCGCCGCCCTCTAATGGAAACGCACAGCAGGCCCCGCCCTCTAATGGAAACGCACAGCAGGCGCCGCCCTCTAATGGAAACGCACAGCAGGCGCCGCCCTCTAATGGAAACGCACAGCAGGCGCCGCCCTCTAATGGAAACGCACAGCAGGCCCCGCCCTCTAATGGAAACGCACAGCAGGCGCCGCCCTCTAATGGAAACGCACAGCAGGCGCCGCCCTCTAATGGAAACGCACAGCAGGCGCCGCCCTCTAATGGAAACGCACAGCAGGCGCCGCCCTCTAATGGAAACGCACAGCAGGCGCCGCCCTCTAATGGAAACGCACAGCAGGCCCCGCCCTCTAATGGAAACGCACAGCAGGCGCCGCCCTCTAACGGAAACGCACAGCAGGCGCCGCCCTCTAATGGAAACGCACAGCAGGCGCCGCCCTCTAATGGAAACGCACAGCAGGCGCCGCCCTCTAATAAAAACGCACAGCAGGCGCCGCCCTCTAATGGAAACGCACAGCAGGCGCCGCCCTCTAATGGAAACGCACAGCAGGCGCCGCCCTCTAATGGGAACAAACAGCAGGTGCCGCCCTCTAATGGGAACGCACGGCAGGCGCGGCCCTCTAATGGGAACGCACAGCAGGCGCTGCCCTCTAATGGGAACACACAGCAGGCGCTGCCCTCTAATGGAAACGCACAGCAGGCGCCGCCCTCTAATGGGAACGCACAGCAGGCGCCGCCCTCTAATGGGAACGCACAGCAGGCGCCGCCCTCTAATGGGAACGCACAGCAGGCGCCGCCCTCTAATGGGAACGCACAGCAGGCCCCGCCCTCTAATGGAAACGCACAGCAGGCGCCGCCCTCTAATGGAAACGCACAGCAGGCCCCGCCCTCTAATGGAAACGCACAGCAGGCGCCGCCCTCTAATGGAAACGCACAGCAGGCGCCGCCCTCTAATGGAAACGCACAGCAGGCGCCGCCCTCTAATGGAAACGCACAGCAGGCCCCGCCCTCTAATGGAAACGCACAGCAGGCCCCGCCCTCTAATGGAAACGCACAGCAGGCGCCGCCCTCTAACGGAAACGCACAGCAGGCGCCGCCCTCTAATGGAAACGCACAGCAGGCGCCGCCCTCTAATGGAAACGCACAGCAGGCGCCGCCCTCTAATGGAAACGCACAGCAGGCGCCGCCCTCTAATGGAAACGCACAGCAGGCGCCGCCCTCTAATGGAAACGCACAGCAGGCGCCGCCCTCTAATGGAAACGCACAGCAGGCGCCGCCCTCTAATGGAAACGCACAGCAGGCCCCGCCCTCTAATAGAAACGCACAGCAGGAGTCCCTTAGGACCTCATGAGTGAGGCTCCAGTGAAACCTCATCCCTACTGCCCTCCAGTGGAAACACATAGCATGACTGAACATATAGAAAAATGGAACCGATCTAGGCTGTGCTCACAGGACTCCTGGACAGAATGTTTGGGCTCACAGGACTCCTGGACACAATGTTTGGGCTCACAGGACTCCTGGACAGAATGTTTGGGCTCACAGGACTCCTGGACACAATGTTTGGGCTCACAGGACTCCTGGACACAATGTTTGGGCTCACAGGACTCCTGGACAGAATGTTTGGGCTCACAGGACTCCTGGACAGAATGTTTGGGCTCACAGGACTCCTGGACACAATGTTTGGGCTCACAGGACTCCTGGACACAATATTTGGGCTCACAGGACTCCTGGAGTTTCATTCTTCTGTGTTGATGTAGAATGCAGGATGCAGTTTGAAGCAGAAATGATGATTATTGATCTCAGCGACCTCCCTCCACCGGGGAGAATTCTGGGCTCCAAATGGCAACACCCACAAGTAGTCACAAAGGGCTGCAAATAGCTGCTTTGGGGTCTTTCATCCTCCTGCAGGGCCCAGCGAGGTGGTCCTGTGAGGGTGAGGTGGTCCTGTGAGGGTGAGGTGGTCCTGTGAGGGCGAGGTGGTCCTGTGAGGGCGAGGTGGTCCTGTGAGGGTGAGGTGGTCCTGTGAGGGTTCATTCTCTCGTCTGTGAGCAACAAGAGGAACATTTTCATATAAAGAAGCATTATTGAAGCCCACAGAAGTGCAATGAACTGCCTGACCGTGCCTGAGGGTGCCTGACCATGCCTGAGGGTGCCTGACCATGCCTGAGGGTGCCTGACCATGCCTGAGGGTGCCTGACCGTGCCTGAGGGTGCCTGACCATGCCTGAGGGTGCCTGACCGTGCCTGAGGGTGCCTGACCATGCCTGAGGGTGCCTGACCATGCCTGAGGGTGCCTGACCGAGCCTGACCAGGCCTGAGGGTGCCTGACCAGGTCTGAGGGTGCCTGACCATGCCTGAGGGACCCTGACAGAGCCTGAGGGTGCCTGACCAGGTCTGAGGGTGCCTGACCATGCCTGAGGGACCCTGACAGAACCTGAGGGTGCCTGACCATGCCTGAGGGTGCCTGACCATGCCTGAGGGTGCCTGACCAGGTCTGAGGGTGCCTGACCGTGTCTGAGGGTCCCTGACTGAGCCTGAGGGTCCCTGACTGTGCCCAAGGGTCCCTGACTGTGCCCGAGGGTGCCTGACCGAGCCTGAGGGTGCCTGACCATGCCTGAGGGTGCCTGACCGAGCCTGAGGGTGCCTGACTGAGCCTGAGGGTGCCTGACCAGGCCTGAGGGTGCCTGACTGTGCCTGAGGGTGCCTGAAAGTGCTTGAGGGTCCCTGACCGAGCCTGAGGGTCCCTGACTGTGCCTGAGGGTGCCTGACCGTGCCTGAGGGTCCTGACAGAGCCTGAGGGTGCCTGACCAGGTCTGAGGGTGCCTGACCGAGCCTGATGGTGCCTGACAGTGCCTGAGGGTGCCTGACCGTGCCTGAGGGTCCCTGACCGAGCCTGATGGTGCCTGACCGTGCCTGAGGGTCCCCTGACCGAGCCTGAGGGTGCCTGACCGAGCCTGAGGGTCCCTGACCAAGCCTGATGGTGCCTGACCGTGCCTGAGGGTCCCTGACCGAGCCTGAGGGTGCCTGACCGAGCCTGAGGGTCCCTGACCAAGCCTGAGGGTGCCTGACCGAGCCTGAGGGTCCCTGACCGAGCCTGAGGGTGCCTGACCGAGCCTGAGGGTGCCTGACCGTGCCTGAGGGTCCCTGGACGGGGCCTGGTCCGGGATCATTGCGTTCCCATCTCCTCGTATGCCGTCAATGCAGAATAAGACGCAAAGTCATGCTGCGTTCCCCAACAGAGAGAGCGAGGAACGTAAATCACAATTCATGCCGAACCCATCCAAGCTGACAGGTAATGACTGAGGCCTGATTACATTTATATTCCTTCTTCCACTGTTAGTGGTTCATCACCCATTGGCAGACATCGCACGCGGTCGGTACGCAGACATCGCAGGCGGTCGGTACGCAGACATCTCACGCGGTCGGTACGCAGACATCGCACACGGACGGTACGCAGACATCGCACGCGGTCGGTACGCAGACGTCGCACGCGGTCGGTACGCAGACATCGCACGCGGACGGTACGCAGACATCGCACGCGGTCGGTACGCAGACATCGCACGCGGTCGGTACGCAGACATCGCACGCGGTCGGTACGCAGACGTCGCACGCGGTCGGTACGCAGACGTCGCACGCGGTCGGTACGCAGACATCTCACGCGGTCGGTACGCATGTTGTCTTGTTACAATGTATCCCCCTCCCCCCCATGTTGTCTTGTTACAATGTATTCCCCCCCCCTGAAATGTCCCCCATGTTGTCATGGTACAATGTATTCCCCCCCCCCCCCGAAATGTCCCCCATGTTGTCATGTTACAATGTATCCCCCTCCCCCCCCCATGTTGTCATGGTACAATGTATTCCCCCCCCCCCCGAAATGTCCCCCATGTTGTCATGTTACAATGTATCCCCCTCCCCCCCCCATGTTGTCATGTTACAATGTACACCCCCCCATGTTGTCATGTGACAATGTATCCCCCCCCCATGTTGTTACAATGTATTTTCCTGGGATTGGATGTGATGGACCGACACAAAGTGCACATAATTGTGAAGTGGAAGGAGAATGAGAAATGATTCCAACATTTGTGACCAATAAATCTGTGAGAAGTGTGGGGGACATTTGTATTCGGCCCCCCGGAGTCAGTACTTTGTAGGACCCCCTTTGGCTGCCATTCCAGCTGCAAGTCTTTTTGGGGATGTCTCTTTGCACATCTAGAGAGGGACATTTCTGCTCGTTCTTCTTTGCAGAATCCCTCAAGCTGTCAGATTGGATGGAGGGCGTCTGGGAACAGCAATTGTCAGGTCTGGCCACAGATTCTCCATTGGATTTGGGTCTGGACTGTGATTGGTCCATTCTAACCCATGAAGATGCTTTGATGGGAACCATTCCATTGTAGGTCTGGCTGGATGTTTCGGGTCGTTGTCCTGCTGGAAGGGGAACCTCCGCCCCGGTCTCAAGTCTTCTGCAGACTCTAACAGGTTTTCTTCTAAGATTGCCCTGTATTTGGCTCCATCCATCTTCCCATCAACTCTGACCAGCTTCCCTGTCCCTGCTGAAGAAAAGCATCCCCACCACATGAAGCTGCCACCACCATGTTTCACGGTGGGGATGGTGTGTTCAGGGGGATGGGCAGTGTTAGTTTTCTGCCAAACATAGCGTTTTGGTCCCATGTTGGTCTCCTCTGACCAGAGCCCCTTCTTCCACGTTTGCTGTGCCCCCCACATGGCTTCTCACCAACTGCAGACGGGACTTCTTATGGCTTTCCTCCAACAATGGCTTCTTCTTGTCACTCTTCCATAAAGGACAGATTTGTGGAGTGACGACTAATAGTTGTCCTGAGGACAGATTCCCCCCCTGAGCTGTGGATCTCTGCAGCTCCTCCGGAGTTCCCATGAGCCTCTTGGCTGCTTCTCTGATGAACGTCCTCCTTGCCCGGCCGGTCAGTTTAGGTGGACAGCCATGTCTTGGTAGGTTGGCAGTTGTGCCGTACTCCTCCCATGTTCGGATGATGGATTGAACACAGAGCTCCGTGAGATGGGCAAAGCTCGGGACATTGCTCTATAACCTAAAGGCCAGATTTGTGGAGTGCACGCCACACACCACGGTGTACATACAATACCGAACATACAAACCTTGCATGTGATCCCTCATACATGATGTGCAGACTGTCCCTGAGTCACCCTGAGGATAGGGGGCGCTCTGAGGACCCCAAGTGTTGGCATCCTGACATTATGCAGAGCTATTTGTTGTGTGAAACGGCATGCAATGTGGTGCTAAATGTGGGGGCAAAATCGAATCTTTCAACGCAGACCCACCGCAAGAGGCAGGAAGGGGGGGGGGCAAGAACACATCCTGCTCCTCCTCCCAGGCTCTTTCCTCGCCAGTCTCAGCGCTGGCCTGACAGGAGTAGTCATGCCGCTGTCACTACTCCTGTCAGCCTTGAACAGAACAAAAGTGCCCCCATCCCTATAGTAAACCATTGTGCCCAGGGCAGCCACCCCTCCCACCCACCCCTTGTCCCGGCCCTGCATACACCCCTTTGTGGAAACAGTATTCCCTGATGGCGGTGGCCTCCTTCAGCGAGGTTATGCACTCTGCCACACATGGTTCAAGAAGGGTTTGCAGAACACAACAACGAGTTCAGGGTGTTGACTCGGCCTGCAAATTCTCCAGATCTCAGTCCGATCGGGCATCTGTGCAATGTGCTGGAAAAACAGGTCTGATCCATGGAGGCCCCGCCTCCCAACTTATAGGACCTAGAGGATCTGCTCCTGATGGCTTGGTGCCTATACCACAGTGTACCTTCAAAGGTCTAGAGGAGTCCATGCCTCGATGGTTCAGGAAAGGGGGACCTACTCAGGATTAGGTGGGGGGTCATAAGGCTGATCGATGTATATACAGGCAGACCTAAGAGACATTCACTTCACCATATACGAGGAACAGGTGAGAATCGTATATACAGGAGCGTCATCTGACCTAGAAGAGGAGAAGGCAGGGACCTCTGGGACTCTCCTCACGTTCCGGCACCATGACTGATCTCCTATCGCCTAGGTCTGATGGATCACATCGACTCCTGTCATTTGTCTATAACAGAGGGGTCACCGGCGGCTGTATACGGATATAGGGCCTCTAGACTGATGTATACGGTGGGGGGTGGCACTCGGCTCTGTCATTTCTATTCCAAGGTTCGCACAGGAGAAGACACAAAAGGCCTACAAAGAAGCTATAGAGCCCCCACAACACAACGAAGGGCAGAATATCGGCCTGAGCAGACCAGTTCCCCCCATGCAGGATCTCCCGTGGATCGGCACAATGGGCGATGATCTGAAATTCATTACAGAGTTGCTGTCAGACAACCTAATCTGCTCAATGTGACGGGGGGGGGGGGGGGGGTCATCTGTGCTCCAAACAAGACCACTTCCATGTGGATGAAGGTGCATCATCCCCTGAGACCAAAGGAGCCCTCACACAATCACTGGTCCCATTTTGGTGAGTAGATGGACCCACAAGGTTTTAATACATGTAGAGGGTTCGGTGTGCCGCCCTGGTGGTCGGTTCTATCATCATTAAGCTCCAACACCAGACACCAACCAGGTGGAGACTACAGAGGTAATGGTGGGTAATTCTACCATGGAGGAAATCATGAGGAGAGCTCCATGTAGTATATGTATGGGGGATGCAACACGGGATGGGGGGGGGGGTGTTGCATCCTTTTACCTCCCTATGACATCGGCTCAGGACACAAAGACCTCATTATGATTGAGTCTGTGATTGGGTGGGATGTGGACAAATTCTCATAAAAGGAACCACTAATGGATCACATACATCCTAAATATAGAACCATTTATCCAACTGTCCATCCAGAGCCTCTGGTTTATAGACCGGATACGTCCTAAATATAGAGCCATTTATCCAACTGTACACCCAGAGCCTCTGGTTTATAGACCGGATACATCCTAAATATAGAGCCATTTATCCAACCGTCCATCCAGAGCCTCTGGTTTATAGACCGGATACGTCCTAAATATAGAGCCAGTTATCCAACCGTCCATCCAGAGCCTCTGGTTTATAGACCGGATACGTCCTAAATATAGAGCCAGTTATCCAACCGTCCATCCAGAGCCTCTGGTTTATGGACCGGATACGTCCTAAATATAGAGCCATTTATCCAACCGTACACCCAGAGCCTCTGGTTTATAGACCGGATACGTCCTAAATATAGAGCCATTTATCCAACCGTACACCCAGAGCCTCTGGTTTATAGACCGGATACATCCTAAATATAGAGCCATTTATCCAACCGTACACCCAGAGCCTCTGGTTTATAGACCGGATACATCCTAAATATAGAGCCATTTATCCAACTGTCCATCCAGAGCCTCTGGTTTATAAACCGGATACATCCTAAATATAGAGCCATTTATCCAACTGTCCATCCAGTGCCTCTGGTTTATAAACCGGATACGTCCTAAATATAGAGCCATTTATCCAACTGTCCATCCAGAGCCTCTGGTTTATAGACTGGATACGTCCTAAATATAGAGCCAGTTATCCAACCGTCCATCCAGAGCCTCTGGTTTATGGACCGGATACGTCCTAAATATAGAGCCATTTATCCAACCGTACACCCAGAGCCTCTGGTTTATAGACCGGATACGTCCTAAATATAGAACCATTTATCCAACCGTACACCCAGAGCCTCTGGTTTATGGACCGGATACGTCCTAAATATAGAGCCATTTATCCAACTGTACACCCAGAGCCTCTGGTTTATGGACCGGATACGTCCTAAATATAGAGCCATTTATCCAACTGTACACCCAGAGCCTCTGGTTTATAGACCGGATACGTCCTAAATATAGAGCCATTTATCCAACTGTACATCCAGAGCCTCTGGTTTATGGACCGGATACGTCCTAAATATAGAGCCATTTATCCAACTGTACACCCAGAGCCTCTGGTTTATAGACCGGATACGTCCTAATATAGAACCATTTATCCAACTGTACATCCAGAGCCTCTGGTTTATAGACCGGATACGTCCTAATATAGAACCATTTATCCAACTGTACATCC
Organism: Staurois parvus; assembly: GCF_062004578.1. Classification (NCBI taxonomy): domain Eukaryota; kingdom Metazoa; phylum Chordata; class Amphibia; order Anura; family Ranidae; genus Staurois; species Staurois parvus. The sequence continues at coordinate 9,513 of NW_028319866.1, forward strand.
AGAGCCTCTGGTTTATGGACCGGATAAATCCTAAATATCGAGACATTTATCCAGGTCCCTCAGGTGCCTTTTGGCAAACTCCAGGTGGCTGCCATTTGCCTTTTACTGAGGAGTGACTTCCGTCTGGCCACTCTACATACAGGCCTGACTGGTGGAGTGCTGCAGAGATGGTTGTTCTTCTGGAAGGTTCTCCTCTCTCCACAGAGAAATGCTGGAGCTCTTTCAGAGTGACCATCGGGTGCTTGGTCACCTCCCTGGCTAAGGCCTTTCTCATTTTTGCCCTCTCTAGAAAGATTCCTGGTGGTTCCAAACTTCTTTCATTTACAGCTGATGGAGGCCACTGTGCTCATTGGGACCTTCAATGCTGCAGAAATGTTTCTGTACCCTTCCCCCGATCTGTACCCTTCCCCCGATCTGTACCCTTCCCCCGATCTGTACCCTTCCCCCGATCTGTGCCTTCATACAATCCTGTCTCGGAGATCTACGGACAATTCCTTGGACTTCATGGCTTGGTTTGTGCTCTGACATGTGACCTGTGGGACCTTCTATAGACAGGTGTAGGCCTTTCCTGATTATGTCCAATCAACTGAATGTCCCACAGGTGGACTCCAATCCACTGAATGTCCCCACAGGTGGACTCCAATCAACTGAATGTCCCCACAGGTGGACTCCAATCAACTGAATGTCCCCACAGGTGGACTCCAATCAACTGAATGTCCCACAGGTGGACTCCAATCAACTGAATGTCCCCACAGGTGGACTCCAATCAACTGAATGTCCCCACAGGTGGACTCCAATCAACTGAATGTCCCACAGGTGGACTCCAATCAACTGAATGTCCCACAGGTGGACTCCAATCAACTGAATGTCCCACAGGTGGACTCCAATCAACTGAATGTCCCCACAGGTGGACTCCAATCAACTGAATGTCCCCACAGGTGGACTCCAATCAACTGAATGTCCCCACAGGTGGACTCCAATCAACTGAATGTCCCCACAGGTGGACTCCAATCAACTGAATGTCCCCACAGGTGGACTCCAATCAACTGAATGTCCCACAGGTGGACTCCAATCAACTGAATGTCCCCACAGGTGGACTCCAATCAACTGAATGTCCCACAGGTGGACTCCAATCAACTGAATGTCCCCACAGGTGGACTCCAATCAACTGAATGTCCCCACAGGTGGACTCCAATCAACTGAATGTCCCCACAGGTGGACTCTAATCAACTGAATGTCCCACAGGTGGACTCCAATCAACTGAATGTCCCACAGATGGACTCCAATCCACTGAACGTCCCACAGGAGGACTCCAATCCACTGAACGTCCCACAGGTGGACTCCAATCTGCTAAACGTCCCACAGGTGGACTCCGATCCGCTGAACGTCCCACAGCTGGAACCCAATCCACTGAATGTCCCACAGGTGGACTCCCATCCGCTGAATGTCCCACAGGTGGACTAAAATCCGTTGAATGTCCCACAGGTGGACTAAAATCCGTTGAATGTCCCACAGGTGGATTAAAATCCGCTGAATGTCCCACAGGTGGACTCCCATCCGCTGAATGTCCCACTGGTGGACTAAAATCCGTTGAATGTCCCACAGGTGGACTCCAATCCGTTGAATGTCCCACAGGTGGACTACAATCCACTGAATGTCCCACAGGTGGACTCCGATCACGTTGTGGAAACATCTCAAGGATGGTCAGTGGGAACCGGATGCACCAGAGCTCAATGCTGAGTGTCATGGCAAAGGCTGGAAAGACATATGTACATGGGGGGGCTGGGAATACTTATGTACATGGGGGGGGCTGGGAATACGTATGTACATGGGGGGGGCTGGGAATACTTATGTACATGGGGGGGGCTGGGAATATTTATGTACATGGGGGGGGCTGGGAATACTTATGTACATGGGGGGGGGGCTGGGAATACTTATGTACATGGGGGGGGCTGGGAATATTTATGTACATGGGGGGGGGCTGGGAATACTTATGTACATGGGGGGGGCTGGGAATACTTATGTACATGGGGGGGGCTGGGAATATTTATGTACATGGGGGGGGGGCTGGGAATACTTATGTACATGGGGGGGGAGTTCGTTATTCTTAATAAGTTGCAAAGCTTTCAAAACAAACTTCTTTCCTGTTGTCATTATGGGGGATTGTTTGTAGAATGTGGAGGAAAAATGAATTTAATCCATTCTGGAATAAGGCCGGAACATAACACAAATGTTAGGCACTCAAAATACATTCTGGATGTGCTGTATGAAGAGCGGAGACTCCAACCAATGGGAATACTTTCTGGATGTGCTGTATGAAGAGCGGAGACATCCCACCAATGGGAATCCTTTCTGGATGTGCTGTATAAAGAGCGGAGACTCCAACCAATGGGAATACTTTCTGGATGTGCTGTATGAAGAGCGGAGACATCCCACCAATGGGAATACTTTCTGGATGTGCTGTATGAAGAGCGGAGACTCCAACCAATGGGAATACTTTCTGGATGTGCTGTATGAAGAGCGGAGACATCCCACCAATGGGAATACTTTCTGGATGTGCTGTATAAAGAGCGGAGACTCCAACCAATGGGAATACTTTCTGGATGTGCTGTATGAAGAGCGGAGACATCCAACCAATGGGAATACTTTCTGGATGTGCTGTATGAAGAGCGGAGACATCCCACCAATGGGAATACTTTCTGGATGTGCTGTATGAAGAGCGAAGACATCCAACCAATGGGAATACTTTCTGGATGTGCTGTATAAAGAGCGGAGACATCCAACCAATGGGAATACTTTCTGGATGTGCTGTATGAAGAGCGGAGACATCCAACCAATGGGAATACTTTCTGGATGTGCTGTATGAAGAGCGAAGACATCCCACCAATGGGAATACTTTCTGGATGTGCTGTATGAAGAGCGAAGACATCCCACCAATGGGAATACATTCTGGATGTGCTGTATGAAGAGCGGAGACATCCAACCAATGGGAATACTTTCTGGATGTGCTGTATGAAGAGCGAAGACATCCAACCAATGGGAATACTTTCTGGATGTGCTGTATGAAGAGCGGAGACATCCAACCAATGGGAATACATTCTGGATGTGCTGTATGAAGAGCGGAGACATCCAACCAATGGGAATACTTTCTGGATGTGCTGTATGAAGAGCGGAGACATCCCACCAATGGGAATACTTTCTGGATGTGCTGTATGAAGAGCGAAGACATCCAACCAATGGGAATACTTTCTGGATGTGCTGTATGAAGAGCGAAGACATCCAACCAATGGGAATACATTCTGGATGTGCTGTATGAAGAGCGGAGACATCCAACCAATGGGAATACTTTCTGGATGTGCTGTATGAAGAGCGGAGACATCCCACCAATGGGAATACTTTCTGGATGTGCTGTATGAAGAGCGAAGACATCCAACCAATGGGAATACTTTCTGGATGTGCTGTATAAAGAGCGGAGACATCCCACCAATGGGAATACATTCTGGATGTGCTGTATGAAGAGCGGAGACATCCAACCAATGGGAATACTTTCTGGATGTGCTGTATGAAGAGCGGAGACATCCAACCAATGGAAATACTTTCTGGATGTGCTGTATGAAGAGCGGAGACATCCAACCAATGGGAATACTTTATGGATGTGCTGTATGAAGAGCGAAGACATCCAACCAATGGGAATACTTTCTGGATGTGCTGTATGAAGAGCGAAGACATCCAACCAATGGGAATCCTTTCTGGATGTGCTGTATGAAGAGCGGAGACATCCCACCAATGGGAATACTTTCTGGATGTGCTGTATGAAGAGCGGAGACATCCCACCAATGGGAATACTTTCTGGATGTGCTGTATGAAGAGCGAAGACATCCAACCAATGGGAATACTTTCTGGATGTGCTGTATAAAGAGCGGAGACATCCCACCAATGGGAATACTTTCTGGATGTGCTGTATGAAGAGCGGAGACATCCAACCAATGGGAATACATTCTGGATGTGCTGTATGAAGAGCGGAGACATCCAACCAATGGGAATACTTTCTGGATGTGCTGTATGAAGAGCGAAGACATCCAACCAATGGGAATACTTTCTGGATGTGCTGTATGAAGAGCGGAGACATCCAACCAATGGGAATACATTCTGGATGTGCTGTATGAAGAGCGGAGACATCCAACCAATGGGAATACTTTCTGGATGTGCTGTATGAAGAGCGGAGACATCCCACCAATGGGAATACTTTCTGGATGTGCTGTATGAAGAGCGAAGACATCCAACCAATGGGAATACTTTCTGGATGTGCTGTATAAAGAGCGGAGACATCCCACCAATGGGAATACATTCTGGATGTGCTGTATGAAGAGCGGAGACATCCAACCAATGGGAATACTTTCTGGATGTGCTGTATGAAGAGCAAAGACATCCAACCAATGGGAATACTTTCTGGATGTGCTGTATGAAGAGCGGAGACATCCAACCAATGGGAATACATTCTGGATGTGCTGTATGAAGAGCGGAGACATCCCACCAATGGGAATACTTTCTGGATGTGCTGTATGAAGAGCGAAGACATCCAACCAATGGAAATACTTTCTGGATGTGCTGTATGAAGAGCGAAGACATCCAACCAATGGGAATACTTTCTGGATGTGCTGTATGAAGAGCGAAGACATCCAACCAATGGGAATACATTCTGGATGTGCTGTATGAAGAGCGGAGACATCCCACCAATGGGAATACTTTCTGGATGTGCTGTATGAAGAGCGGAGACATCCCACCAATGGGAATACTTTCTGGATGTGCTGTATGAAGAGCGAAGACATCCAACCAATGGGAATACTTTCTGGATGTGCTGTATGAAGAGCGGAGACATCCCACCAATGGGAATACATTCTGGATGTGCTGTATGAAGAGCGGAGACATCCAACCAATGGGAATACTTTCTGGATGTGCTGTATAAAGAGCGAAGACATCCAACCAATGGGAATCCTTTCTGGATGTGCTGTATGAAGAGCGAAGACATCCAACCAATGGGAATACTTTCTGGATGTGCTGTATGAAGAGCGAAGACATCCAACCAATGGGAATACTTTCTGGATGTGCTGTATGAAGAGCGGAGACATCCAACCAATGGGAATACTTTCTGGATGTGCTGTATAAAGAGCGGAGACATCCCACCAATGGGAATACATTCTGGATGTGCTGTATGAAGAGCGGAGACATCCAACCAATGGGAATACATTCTGGATGTGCTGTATGAAGAGCGGAGACATCCAACCAATGGGAATACTTTCTGGATGTGCTGTATGAAGAGCGGAGACATCCCACCAATGGGAATACTTTCTGGATGTGCTGTATGAAGAGCGAAGACATCCAACCAATGGGAATACTTTCTGGATGTGCTGTATAAAGAGCGGAGACATCCCACCAATGGGAATACATTCTGGATGTGCTGTATGAAGAGCGGAGACATCCAACCAATGGGAATACTTTCTGGATGTGCTGTATGAAGAGCGAAGACATCCAACCAATGGGAATACTTTCTGGATGTGCTGTATGAAGAGCGGAGACATCCAACCAATGGGAATACTTTCTGGATGTGCTGTATGAAGAGCGGAGACATCCAACCAATGGGAATACATTCTGGATGTGCTGTATGAAGAGCGGAGACATCCAACCAATGGGAATACTTTCTGGATGTGCTGTATGAAGAGCGGAGACATCCCACCAATGGGAATACTTTCTGGATGTGCTGTATGAAGAGCGAAGACATCCAACCAATGGGAATACTTTCTGGATGTGCTGTATAAAGAGCGGAGACATCCCACCAATGGGAATACATTCTGGATGTGCTGTATGAAGAGCGGAGACATCCAACCAATGGGAATACTTTCTGGATGTGCTGTATGAAGAGCGAAGACATCCAACCAATGGGAATACATTCTGGATGTGCTGTATGAAGAGCGGAGACATCCAACCAATGGGAATACTTTCTGGATGTGCTGTATGAAGAGCGGAGACATCCCACCAATGGGAATACTTTCTGGATGTGCTGTATGAAGAGCGAAGACATCCAACCAATGGGAATACTTTCTGGATGTGCTGTATAAAGAGCGGAGACATCCCACCAATGGGAATACATTCTGGATGTGCTGTATGAAGAGCGGAGACATCCAACCAATGGGAATACTTTCTGGATGTGCTGTATGAAGAGCGAAGACATCCAACCAATGGGAATCCTTTCTGGATGTGCTGTATGAAGAGCGAAGACATCCAACCAATGGGAATACTTTCTGGATGTGCTGTATGAAGAACGAAGACATCCAACCAATGGGAATACTTTCTGGATGTGCTGTATAAAGAGCGGAGACATCCCACCAATGGGAATACATTCTGGATGTGCTGTATGAAGAGCGGAGACATCCCACCAATGGGAATACTTTCTGGATGTGCTGTATGAAGAGCGAAGACATCCAACCAATGGGAATCCTTTCTGGATGTGCTGTATGAAGAGCGAAGACATCCAACCAATGGGAATCCTTTCTGGATGTGCTGTATGAAGAGCGAAGACATCCAACCAATGGGAATACTTTCTGGATGTGCTGTATGAAGAGCGAAGACATCCAACCAATGGGAATACTTTCTGGATGTGCTGTATGAAGAGCGAAGACATCCAACCAATGGGAATACTTTCTGGATGTGCTGTATGAAGAGCGAAGACATCCAACCAATGGAAATACTTTCAGGATGTGCTGTATGAAGAGCGGAGACATCCAACCAATGGGAATACTTTCTGGATGTGCTGTATGAAGAGCGGAGACATCCAACCAATGGGAATCCTTTCTGGATGTGCTGTATGAAGAGCGAAGACATCCAACCAATGGGAATACTTTCTGGATGTGCTGTATGAAGAGCGGAGACATCCAACCAATGGAAATACTTTCTGGATGTGCTGTATGAAGAGCGGAGACATCCAACCAATGGGAATACTTTATGGATGTGCTGTATGAAGAGCGAAGACATCCAACCAATGGGAATACTTTCTGGATGTGCTGTATGAAGAGCGGAGACATCCAACCAATGGGAATACTTTCTGGATGTGCTGTATGAAGAGCGGAGACATCCAACCAATGGGAATACTTTCTGGATGTGCTGTATGAAGAGCGGAGACATCCAACCAATGGGAATACATTCTGGATGTGCTGTATGAAGAGCGGAGACATCCCACCAATGGGAATACTTTCTGGATGTGCTGTATGAAGAGCGGAGACATCCCACCAATGGGAATACTTTCTGGATGTGCTGTATGAAGAGCGGAGACATCCCACCAATGGGAATACTTTCTGGATGTGCTGTATGAAGAGCGGAGACATCCCACCAATGGGAATACTTTCTGGATGTGCTGTATGAAGAGCGAAGACATCCGACCAATGGGAACACTTTCTGGACGCGCTGTATGAAGAGCGGAGACATCCAACCAATGGGAATACTTTCTGGATGTGCTGTATGAAGAGCGAAGACATCCAACCAATGGGAATATTTTCTGGATGTGTTGTATGAAGAGCGAAGACATCCAACCAATGGGAATACATTCTGGATGTGCTGTATGAAGAGCGGAGACATCCAACCAATGGGAATACTTTCTGGATGTGCTGTATGAAGAGCGGAGATATCCAACCAATGGGAATACTTTCTGGATGTGCTGTATGAAGAGCGGAGACATCCAACCAATGGAAATACTTTCTGGATGTGCTGTATGAAGAGCGGAGACATCCAACCAATGGGAATACTTTCTGGATGTGCTGTATGAAGAGCGAAGACATCCAACCAATGGGAATACTTTCTGGATGTGCTGTATGAAGAGCGGAGACATCCAACCAATGGGAATATTTTCTGGATGTGCTGTATGAAGAGCGGAGATATCCAACCAATGGGAATACTTTCTGGATGTGCTGTATGAAGAGCGGAGATATCCAACCAATGGGAATACTTTCTGGATGTGCTGTATGAAGAGCGGAGACATCCAACCAATGGGAATACTTTCTGGATGTGCTGTATGAAGAGCGGAGACATCCAACCAATGGGAATACTTTCTGGATGTGCTGTATGAAGAGCGGAGACATCCAACCAATGGAAATACTTTCTGGATGTGCTGTATGAAGAGCGGAGACATCCAACCAATGGGAATACTTTCTGGATGTGCTGTATGAAGAGCGAAGACATCCAACCAATGGGAATACTTTCTGGATGTGCTGTATGAAGAGCGGAGATATCCAACCAATGGGAATACTTTCTGGATGTGCTGTATGAAGAGCGGAGACATCCAACCAATGGGAATACTTTCTGGATGTGCTTTATGAAGAGCGGAGACATCCAACCAATGGGAATACTTTCTGGATGTGCTGTATGAAGAGCGGAGATATCCAACCAATGGGAATACTTTCTGGATGTGCTGTATGAAGAGCGGAGACATCCAACCAATGGGAATACTTTCTGGATGTGCTGTATGAAGAGCGGAGATATCCAACCAATGGGAATACTTTCTGGATGTGCTGTATGAAGAGCGGAGACATCCAACCAATGAGTATACATTCTGGATGTGCTGTAGAACCATTTATCCAACTGCACACCCAGAGCCTCTCGTTGACCAGACTCAACTCATCACCCTTGTATCTCTCTGTCTCTGGTATGTCCCCCCCCCTCGCTGTCTCCCTCTCTCCAGTATGTCCTCCTCCCTCCGTATGTCCCCTAGCTCCCATTGTCCCCCTCTCTCCGGCTCTCCGGTTGTCCCCCTTTCTCCCATTGTCCCCCTCTCTCTGTTTTGTCCCCCTCTCTCTGTTTTGTCCCCCTCTCTCTCGTTCTCTCCCTCTCCCCAGTATGTCCCCCTCTTTCCTATTGTCCCCCTCTCTCCGGTATGTCCCCCTCTCTCCCGTTGTCCCCCTCTCTCCAATATGTCGCCCTCTCTCCCGTTGTCCCCCTCTCTCCAATATGTCGCCCTCTCTCCCGTTGTCCCCCTCTCTCTCATTATCCCCTTTACCCCATTACCCCCCTCTCATTATCTCCGGTATGTCTCCCTCTCTCCTATTGTCACCTTTTCTCCAGTATGTCCCCCTGTCACCAGTATGTCCCCCTCTCTCCCATTTTCCCCTCTCTCTGGTTATCCCTCTCTCTCCCATTGTCCCCCTCTTTCTCGTTGTCCCGCTCTCTCCAGTATGTCCCCCTCTCTCCAGTATGTCCCCCTCTCTCCCATTGTTCCCCTTTCTCCAGTTGTCCCCCTCTCTCTGGTTGTCCTCTTCTCTCCCATTGTCTCCCTCTCTCCGGTATGTCTTTCTCGTTGCCCCCCTCTCTTTGGTTTACCCCCTCTCTATCTTATGTCCCCCACTCTCTCGTGGTCCCCCTTTGTCCCATTGTCCCCCTCTCTCCGGTATGTCCCCCTCTCTCCCATTGTCCCCCCTCTCTCCCATTGTCCCCCTCTCTCCAATATGTCCCCCTCTCTCCGGTATGTCCCCCTCTCTCCCGTTGTCCCCCTCTCTCCAATATGTCGCCCTCTCTCCTGTTGTCCCCCTCTCTCTCATTATCCCCTTTACCCCATTACCCCCCTCTCATTATCTCCGGTATGTCTCCCTCTCTCCTATTGGCACCTTTTCTCCAGTATGTCCCCCTGTCATCAGTATGTCCCCCTCTCTCCCATTTTCCCCTCTCTCTGGTTATCCCTCTCTCTCCCATTGTCCCCCTCTCTCTGGTTATCCCCCTCTCTCCCATTGTCCCCCTCTCTCCCATTGCCCTCCTCTTTCTCGTTGTCCCCCTCTCTCCAGTATGTCCCCCTCTCTCCAGTTGTCCCCCTCTCTCTGGTTATCCCCCTCTCTCCCATTGTCCCCCTCTCTCCCATTGCCCTCCTCTTTCTCGTTGTCCCCCTCTCTCCAGTATGTCCCCCTCTCTCCAGTTGTCCCCCTCTCTCTGGTTATCCCCCTCTCTCCCATTGTCCCCCTCTCTCCCATTGCCCTCCTCTTTCTCGTTGTCCCCCTCTCTCCAGTATGTCCCCCTCTCTCCCATTGTTCCCCTTTCTCCAGTTGTCCCCCTCTCTCTGGTTGTCCTCTTCTCTCCCATTGTCTCCCTCTCTCCGGTATGTCTTTCTCGTTGTCCCCCTCTCTCCGGTACGTCCCCCTCTCTCCGGTACGTCCCCCTCTCTCCGGTTGTCCCCCTCTCTCTGGTTGTCCCCCTCTCTCCGGTTGTCCCCTCTCTCTGGTTGTCCCCCTCTCTCTGGTTGTCCCCCTCTCTCCGGTACGTCTCCCTCTCTCCGGTACGTCCCCCTCTCTCCGGTACGTCCCCCTCTCTCCGGTACGTCCCCCTCTCTCCGGTTGTCCCTCTCTCCGGTACGTCCCCCTCTCTCCGGTACGTCCCCCTCTCTCCGGTTGTCCCCCTCTCTCCGGTTGTCCCTCTCTCCGGTACGTCCCCCTCTCTCCGGTACGTCCCCCTCTCTCCGGTACGTCCCCCTCTCTCCGGTTGTCCCCCTCTCTCCCGTTGTCCCCCTCTCTCCGGTTGTCCCCCTCTGTGTTTTTCCTCCTCTCAGCAGTTTTCTTGTTCTGTCTGGTTGCCCAGGAATGGGGCCCCTTATCTGGAGTTGGGATTCCAGAAATAGTTTGTCCTCTGGGGTTGGGGGACACGTCATGGTCCTGGTTATCTGCCGTCACTTGGAAGTGACACAAAACGAGGCTCTTTGCTGGGAGAGGATTTCTGGTGTCTCTTGTGATAAGCTTGGCCGAGTCCTCCTAATTGTAATATTCCCTCTATATATAATTACTTTCCATCCTGGAGAGATGTCACCCATCCTGGCACCAATCCTTTGTCATCGTCACCCGCGGATATGAGCCGCCTGCGGCGAGGAGGGAGAGCCGGGGGGGGGGGGGATGGGCCTCCGCAAGGAATATGTCAGTAAAAATATTCTGAATTTCACACATTGATAGATCCTTGGCTTTGACACCTTCTGATATCTGCAGGACTGAGGCTGGAGCTCCAATTGTCCCTGGTACTCTCAGGATTGGGGGGGGAGTTGGCCCTGCAAATGTCCCTTCAGTCTTGTACAGTTGTACCGGCTCCTCTCCAGGACTGAAAATGCTTTCTCTGATTTTACTGCACACTGTGAGTTTCTCTGCATTAGAAGCTAAAGCAAGTCAGAACGAGCCCACCACATTTCCTGGATGGAGGACATCCAGCATCATCTAGCCCTGTGGCAAAATTCTGGTAACTTCAGGTCCCATAACTTCATGGGTTCCTGGACACACTGAGAGAGAATACATTTCTCTGCCTCCCTCCCTACGCAACTCAGAGAAGTCACACCTGATGAGGGAGAGGTAGCTGGGCAAGTGATCTGTAGTCAGGTGAGAAGCCCACCATTGTCAGGACCAGCCAGGCAGGAGTCTAATAGGATGCAACTTCTCCAGGAGACCCAGCTATTGAGGAGAGCACCTACCTTATTGCTACCAGAGCGATGCAGTTTCAGTAAGATGCTCCCCCCGAGTCCTCGGACCTGGGATCCCTTCAGCTCCTCACCTGTGCTGCCAGAACCACCCTGGACTTCACTGGTAGGGACCCTGTCCATGAGGAGAACCACAAAGAGCTGCTTGTGTTCTGAACTGGTTTACTGAAGTACTGATTGTGAGCCAGAGTCTTTGATGCCAGACTTTGACCTTCAACCTGGGGACAAAGTGCTAGTCTGATGTTATGGTTCACGCCAGGAAGGAAAATTACAGAGTAGAGCCCACCAAGAGCCAAGTCTGTCAGGAATGGATTCAGCACTGGTGGTGGGACTCTCCTGCCGTGTGGGCTGCAGTACCAGAGCTGACCAGCGGGTGCTCTCAGCACTGGTGGTGGGACTCTCCTGCCGTGTGGGCTGCAGTACCAGAGCTGACCAGCGGGTGCTCTCAGCACTGGTGGTGGGACTCTCCTGCCGTGTGGGCTGCAGTACCAGAGCTGACCAGCGGGTGCTCTTAGCAGCCAGAAGCTCACAATCAGCCAAACCTGGGGCTGATTACAGAAAGGTGTATATAAGGCATGACCAGGCCTGTGCTCTGGGCCTTGGTGTATGTTTTCCCATGAGCCCCTGTATCTAGTTCCTGTGAGAAGATCCCTTGTTGCCGACCCTGCCTGATCCTGATTCCTGTTGACCATCTCCTGTTCTGACTACTGGCTCATCCCTGACCATCCTTCTGCCTGATCCTCTGTACTGCGCTGTCCGTGAGTTACTGAACCCGGCTTGTGACCTTGACCATTCTCTGCCTGCTCCTTTGATACCTTGCTGCCCGCACGTTGCTGACTTGGCCCGTCTGACCACGCTCACTACTCTGCCATCCATCCATCCTGCACGGATCCAGCCGTACCTGCACATACCTCTGGCGGATCCCTCTATCACTAGCAGGCGTACTCAGGGGCCGCGACCTGGTTCCTGTCTGCTCCAAGTCCATCCCCACCATCAGGGGCCCTGGTGAATAGCAGACTGGGACTTAGACTCCGCGCCCTGGGGAATCCTGCCCTGAGGACCACTAGAGGTACCACCAGGCAGTCGTTACAGAACCCTACGGCCGGCCTGACCATTCCACCTCTCCAGCCCTGACTACGCCTGTGTTCCTGCACCTCCTAAGATTAGTGGAAGGTTAGTTTGCTCACTGTGCGTTTATATATATATATATCTGGGTGGCTAATAATAACCTGTATTATACTATACCTGAAACCTGCGTTTCCCTGTGTCAGTCCACACCTTTCTGGTCATTCCTAGATTCCTGACAAAGTCCTGATCTCCAGCGAGTTCCTCCTTGACTTTGATACAGATATTTTGTAGGCCTGTCTATCTCTTGAGGTTCACCAGCCACAATATACCAGCCCAGAGCTGTCATCAGCCACTTTGTGACATATTCCAACAATGTACATGACAAATGTCCTGCAACCGAGTCTACTGAGTTCCAAGACCACCAAGAGCCAAGCCCACAGAGTGCAGAGCCCACCAAGAACCAAGTCTTGATCTTCAGTGAGTTTCTCTATGGCCATGATACAGAGACCTTGTAGACCTGTCTGTCTCCTGAGGTTCACCAACTATGCCACACAGGTCCAGAGCTGTCAGCAGCCACTATCTGACATATTCTAAAAATTTCCATGACAAATGTACTAGTACTGTCCCCACCAAGTGAAGTCCCACCAAGAGCCAAGTCCTGATCTCCAGTGAGTTCCTCCATGCTCTTGATAAAGAGACTTTGTAGACCTTTCTATCTCCTGAGGTTCACCAAACACATCACACCGGCCCAGAGCTGTCATCAGCCACTTTGTGACATATTCCAACAATGTACATGACAAATGTCCTGCAACCGAGTCTACTGAGTTCCAAGACCACCAAGAGCCAAGCCCACAGAGTGCAGAGCCCACCAAGAGCCAAGTCCTGATCTCCAGTGAGTTCCTCCATGCTCTTGATACAGAGACTTTGTAGACCTGTCTATCTCCTGAGGTTCACCAACCACATCGCACCGGCCCAGAGCTGTCAACAGCCACTTTCTGACATATTCTAACAATGTCCATTACAGACGTCCCAATACTGACCCCACTTAGCGCCAAGCCCACCGAGAGTAGAGCCCATCAGCAGCCAAGTCCTGATCTCCAGTGAGGTCCTCCATGGCCATGATACAGTGACTTGTAGGCCTTTCTATCTCCTGAGGTTTGCCAACCACACCACACTGGTCTAGAGGTATCAGCAGCCACTGTCTGACATATTCTAACAATGTCCATAACAGATGTCCTGGTACCAAGCTCACTGAGGGCCAAGCCCAACAAGAGCTGAGTCCTGATCTCCAATGAGCTCCTCCATGGTTGTGACACTTGGCATGTGAGACTTTGTCGGCTTGTCTATCACCATACGTCTTCTACCTCTGTTATGATGTTCTAATTATATGCAGGAGCAGAAGATGGTGGCACTATAAAACAATAGACATGGAGGGTGACCATGATTGATCTGCTGGTGTTCAGGGCGATGGAGATATCACTCTCGTTCATTTCTATATTCGGAGGCCGCAGTGACCCGGTCCCAGCAGAGAGTGTCCCAGTACTGATAGCATATCTCCAAAATGACGGGATCTGACATGCGGAGCTCCAGAATGACCCCCTTTGGAGAGACACAGACACACAAAGACCTTATTAACCTTCGCAGTCCATTATCACACGCGTGTTAGCGTGTCATGTCACACTTTGATGCGTGTCGCCTGAAGGCAGCACATTGATATGAATGCGCCAGAACATGTCGACAGTCAGACGTGACCTGTTTTTTGGTCGCTACGGTTTGTTGCCATGCAATGCCGGTGTGTTGTCCTAGTGCTTTGGGGTGGAAATGGGCCCTAAAAATCAGGAAATCGGGAGGAACCACAGACGGCTCTTCAGTGCCATTCAGGTCACTGGTGCTGCTCTCAGAGTGTCAGCTCTTGGGGCCGAGCCTCCTCACTCTGTTTATTGTGCATTGCCTCGGCGCTGCCTCTAGAGTGTAAGCTCTTGGGGTTGAGTCTCATCTCTGTATGCCATGATACGTTGCCTCCATTCCAGTTCTTGGTGCTGCTATCAGAGTGTAAGCTCTTGGGCCGAGCCTCGTCATCCGTTGTTCTCTCACCTGTAGATCATGTTGGGATTATAACGCCTCCAGAGCCGTCTTCTCTGAAGTCCCATTTGCTCTCAGACCCCACCCCCCCCACCATCAACTCCCTCCTTTCGCGGAAGCTGGTGGAATAGAGATGCGAGGTGGGGGGTAGAGGAGTCGGGGTGGGGGAGGAGGGGGTAGAAGCGGCGGGTTGGTGTAGGAGGGGGTAGAAGCGGCGGGGTGGAGGGGGTAGAAACGTCAGGGTGGGGGAGGAGGGGGTAGAGTCGGCGGGGTGGGGGAGGAAGGGGTAAAAGCGTTGGGGTGAGGGAGGAGGGGGTAGAGGCGGCGGGGTGGAGGAGGAGGGGGTAGAAGTGGCTGGGTGGGGGAGGAGGGTGTAGAAGCACCGGGGTGGGGGAGGAGGGGGTAGAAGCGTGGGAGTGGGGTAGGAGGGCGTAGAGGCGGCAGGGTGGGGGAGGTGGGGGGTAGAGGCGTCGGGGTGGGGGAGGTGGGGGGTAGAGGCGTCGGGGTGGGGGAGGAGGGGGTAGAAGCACCGGGGTGGGGGAGGAGAGGGTAGAAGCGGCGGGGTGGGGAAGGAGGGGGTAGAAGCGCCGGGGTGGGGGAGGAGGGGGTAGAAGCGGCGGGGTGGGGGAGGAAGGGGGTAGAGGCGGCGGGGTGGGGGAGGAGGGGGTAGAGGCGGCGGGGTGGGGGAGGAGGGGGGTAGAGGCGGCGGGGTAGGGGAGGAGGGGGTAGAAGCGTCGGGGTGGGGGAGGAGGGGGGTAGAGGCGGCAGGGTAGGGGAGGAGGGGGTAGAAGTGGCGCGGTGGGGGAGGAGGGGGTAGAGGCAGTGGGGTGGGGGAGGAGGGAGGAGAAGCGCCGGGGTGGGGGAGGAGGAGGGGGGTAGAGGCGGCGGGGTGGGGGAGGAGGGGGGTAGAGGCGTCGGGGTGGGGGAGGAGGGGGAGAAGCGGCGGGGTGGGGGGTAGAGGCGGCGGGGTGGGGGAGGAGGGGGTAGAAGCGACGGGATGGGGGGGGTAGAAGCGGCGGGGTGGGGGAGGAGGGGGTAGAAGCGGCGCGGTGGGGGAGGAGGGGGTAGAGGCAGTGGGGTGGGGGAGGAGGGAGGAGAAGCGCCGGGGTGGGGGAGGAGGGGGTAGAAATGTGGGGGTGGGGGAGGAGGGGGGTAGAGGCGGCGGGGTGGGAGGGGGTAGAGACGGCGGGGTAGGGAAGGAGGGGGTAGAAGCGGCGCGGTGGGGGAGGAGGGGGTAGAGGCAGTGGGGTGGGGGAGGAGGGAGGAGAAGCGCCGGGGTGGGGGAGGAGGGGGTAGAAACGTGGGGGTGGGGGAGGAGGGGGGTAGAGGCGGCGGGGTGGGAGGGGGTAGAGGCGTCGGGGTGGGGGAGGAGGGGGAGAAGCGGCGGGGTGGGGGAGGTGGGGGGTAGAAGCGACGGGGTGGGAGGGGGTAGAGGCGTCGGGGTGGGGGAGGAGGGGGAGAAGCGGCGGGGTGGGGGAGGTGGGGGGTAGAAGCGACGGGGTGGGGGAGGAGGGGGTAGAAGCAGCGGGATGGGGGGGTAGAAGCGGCGGGGTGGGGGAGGAGGGGGTAGAAGCGACAGGATGGGGGGGGTAGAAGCGGCGGGGTGCTGCTGAACCAATTCCAAGAAGACGTATTTCCTGGGCGGGATGGGAGATATTTGCGGGGAAATGGCGACATCCGTCAGCGGCGTGCGGCGAGGAGACGTTTCTCCGGCTCACACAGGGTGACGATGGCACGGCGCTCCTCTCCTCATTATCGCAGGCGAGGCTCCTCCTCCCGGCGGAGATACGGAATAATGGCGGCAGAGGAAGGGCCGAGGTGTCTGTTCAGCATTCAGGTTTTCATGTTATCAATGACTCTAAATGAGCCCCCCGCCATTTGTTGTTGTTTCTCCTGCACAGTGGTGGGCAGGCATTACTTATAGAGAGCCGTCATATACTGTGGCGCAGTACAAAGCAAATGGGGGAGGAGTCATACATAAAATCTGTCTGTGATTGGTGAATGGAACGCGGCGCTTTTGTTAAACAATGGAGGATCAAGACGCAGCTCCGCCATTGGATGGAAACCGCATTCGGCCACCTGAGGAGTGAGCAGGGCGGGTCCAATGAGGATGATTGGTGAAGGATTGAAGAATAACAATCAATAGTAAAAGTGAGCGCAATCCAAACCGCCGCTGCGCACTCAACGTTACCAACGTAAGCCTCATCATCAGGAAGAGTAAATGGCGCTAAAAATATAATTGACAATAAATGTTTAAAGGAATAAATTTATATTAAAACTAAAGTTCAATATAAACAGTCTGTGATTGTAAAGTGCCGGGTGATCGGTGGACTCAATGGTGGCGCTCCGTGAGGAATAGTAGAATTGCGCACTCACCAGATGTAAAATAATAATCCGCGTTATGTAACACATCCGGACGTATCCTCATCAGGTCCGGTCAGGTCTGGTAATCCTCCCTCCAGGTAGTAATCATCCGACGCCCAGAAGCCGGAATTATTCGGATCCGGGTAGCCGGAGGTCCCTATCTGGGGATGGAGAGAGCTGTCTGCTGACGGGATGGCGTCCTCCTCGTGGGAAGGGAATAAATACTCCTCTGGGAAGAAATCCTCCTCTTGGGGAATAAATCCTCCTCTGGGAATAAATCCTCCTCTGGGAAGAAATCCTCCTCTGGGAAGAAATCCTCCTCTGGGAATAAATACTCCTCTCAGGGAATAAATCCTCCTCTGGGAATAAATCCTCCTCTGGGAATAAATACTCCTCTGGGAAGAAATACTCCTCTGGGAAGAAATACTCCTCTGGGAATAAATCCTCCTCTCGGGGAATAAATACTCCTCTGGGAATAAATACTCCTCTGGGAATAAATACTCCTCTGGGAATAAATACTCCTCTGGGAATAAATACTCCTCTGAGAATAAATCCTCCTCTCGGGGAAGAAATACTCCTCTGGGAATAAATACTCCTCTCGGGGAATAAATCCTCCTCTGAGAATAAATCCTCCTCTCGGGGAAGAAATACTCCTCTGGGAAGAAATCCTCCTCTCGGGGAATAAATCCTCCTCTGGGAATAAATACTCCTCTCGGGGAAGAAATACTCCTCTGGGAATAAATACTCCTCTCGTGGAATAAATACTCCTCTGGGAAGAAATCCTCCTCTCGGGGAAGAAATACTCCTCTGGGAATAAATACTCCTCTGGGAATAAATCCTCCTCTCGGGGAAGAAATACTCCTCTGGGAATAAATCCTCCTCTCGGGGAATAAATACTCCTCTGGGAATAAATCCTCCTCTCGGGGAATAAATACTCCTCTCGGGGAATAAATACTCCTCGGGGAATAAATACTCCTCTGAGAATAAATACTCCTCTCGGGGAATAAATACTCCTCTGGGAATAAATACTCCTCTGGGAATAAATACTCCTCTCGGGGAATAAATACTCCTCTGGGAATAAATACTCCTCTGGGAATAAATACTCCTCGGGGAATAAATACTCCTCTGAGAATAAATACTCCTCTCGGGGAATAAATCCTCCTCTCGGGGAATAAATACTCCTCTGGGAATAAATACTCCTCTCGGGGAATAAATCCTCCTCTCGGGGAATAAATCCTCCTCTGGGAATAAATCCTCCTCTGGGAATAAATACTCCTCTGGGAATAAATACTCCTCTGGGAATAAATCCTCCTCTCGGGGAATAAATACTCCTCTGAGAATAAATCCTCCTCTCGGGGAATAAATACTCCTCTGGGAATAAATCCTCCTCTCGGGGAATAAATACTCCTCTCGGAATAAATCCTCCTCTCGGGGAATAAATACTCCTCTGGGAATAAATACTCCTCTCGGGGAATAAATACTCCTCTCGGAATAAATCCTCCTCTCGGGGAGTCGGGGGAGGATGCGCATAGTGTAGTACTGAAAATAGGATATTTTATTGGTCAAGAATATATCTGCAAACAAGTAGGAGCTAAAAACAGCATCAGGGTATAGGAGTGAGACTAACCCGTTGGTAATCAAAGATGGCCGCCGGGCCTCCACGTGACGTAGCGTCATGACGTCCTGGCCCCTCCAAAATTATTATTATTTTACTTCTGGTGAGTGCGCAATTCTACTATTTCTCACGGAGCGCCACCATTGAGTCCGCCGATCACCCGGCACTTTATAACCACACAGACTGTTTACATTGAACTTCAGTTTTAATATACATGTATTCCTTTGAACAATGATTGAAGACTGAATGATTGATTGATTGAGAAATGATTGATGATTGATTGATGATTGAAGAATAATAGAGGAAAGATTGATGATTGATTGAGGAATGATTGATTAAAGAATGATTGATTGATGATTGATTGAAGAATGATAGAGGAAAGATTGATGAATGATTGATTGAAGTATGACATGTGAAGGATTGATTGATGAATGATTGAGAAATGATTGAAGAATGATTGATTGATGATTGATATAAGATTGATTGAGAAATGATTACTGAATTATTGATTTAAGAATGATTGAATGATTGATTGAAGTATGGTTGATTGATGATGATTGATGAAGGATTGATTGTAGAATGATTGAGGAAGCATTGATGAATGATTGATTGAGGTATGATTGGTGGAGGATTGATTGATGAATAATTGAGAAATGATTGATTAAAGAATGATTTATGAGGGATTGATGAATGATTAGTGAATTATTGATGAATGATTGAAGAATGATTGATTGATTGATTGATTGAGAAATGATTGGTGATTGATTGATGATTGATTGATTGAAGAATGATTGATTGATTGAAGAATGATTGATTGATTGATTGATTGATTGAGGAAACATTGATGAATGATTGATTGAGGTATGATTGGTGGAGGATTGATTGATGAATAATTGAGAAATGATTGATTGAAGAATGATTGATGAAGGACTAATGAATGATTGGTGAAGATTGATGAATGAATGATTGATTGATTGATGATGAATGCCTGAAGAATGATTGATGAATAACTGAGAAATGATTGATTGAAGAATGATTGATAAAGGACTGATGAATGATTAGTTAATGATTGGTGAAGATTGATGAATGATTGATTGATGATGAATGACTGAAGAATGATTGATTGAAAAATGATTGATGATTGTTTGAGGAATGATTGATGATTGACTGAGGAATGATTGACTGAAGTATCGTTTATTGATCATGATTGATGAAGGATTGATTGAGGAATGCTTGAGGAAGGATTGATGAATGATTGATTGAGGTATGATTGGTGGAGGATTGATTGATGAATGATTGAATGAGGAATAATTAATTGAATAATTAGTGATTGATGGTGATTAATGAATGAGTGATTGAGGAATGATTGATTGATGAATGATTGATCATGATTAATGATAGATTGATGACGAATGATTGAAGAATGATTGAAGTACGGTTGATTCATGATGATGACTGATGAAGGATTAATTAAAGAATGATTGAGGAAGGATTGTTGAATTATTGACTGGTAAAGATTGATGAAGGATTGAACGATGAAGAACTGATTGAAGATTAATTGATGAATGATTGACGAGCGATTGATAAATGATTGATGAGTGATTGATGAATGATAGAAGTATGGTTGATTGATGACGATTGAGGAAGGATTGATTGAAAAATGATTGATGAGGGATTGACTGGTGAAAGATTGATGAATATTTGGTTGATGGTGGTGAATGATTGATTAAGGAATGACTGATTGATGATGATTGATGAAGGATTGATGAATGATTGGTGAAGATTGATGAATGATTGACTGGTGAAGATTGATGAATGATTGACAGGTGAAGATTGATGAATGATTGACTGGTGGAGATTGATGAATGATTGACAGGTCAAGATTGATGAATGATTGATTGATGAAAGGTTGATGAACGACTGATTGAGGATTGATTGCAGAAGGATTGATTCATGAATGATTGACTGAGTAATTATTTATTGAAGGATTTATTGAGAAATGATTGACTGATGAATAATTGATTGAGAAATGATTGATGAATAATTGATTGAGGATTGATTGATGATGATTGATGAAGGACTGCATGAAGGATGAATGGTGAGGGATTGGTAAGTGATTGACTGGTGAAATATTGATGAATGATTGATCATGATTAATGATTGATGAAAGATTAATCATAGAATAATTGATGAACGATTGATGGATTGATGATGATTAATGAATGATTGATTGATGAAGCATTGGTTGAAAAAGGAATGATTGATGAATTATTGATTAACATCTGTGATTATGCATTCAATAGCTGGTGAATGTAACATTGGCCATCTCATATACACAGCGAATGTTACAAAGAACCGGACTCCTGATGGAATATGGTGATCCAGACTGTCAGTGAAATGCACCTCAGTGGGGGATTGGCTGGAATTTTCCTTCAGTGTGCTGATGAAGACCAATATTGATCATGTGTGCAGCAAGATATTCATAGATGGTTGGGGTTGCTACATGTTGCGGCCCTTTGTACTTTGCTCTGCCGTGGTGAACCACAACTACATGGCAGCTTCTGTCTGAGGCTTCTCACACAGGCAGCTCATTTTTTGTGTATGAGGGGCCCAGGGGGGCCCCATAGTATTTATTGGTTCATTGTCTGAGGATTCGGCTTCTTGTGTTGTCAGGTCTGTGTCTGCAGCATTATTAATGTCCCGGCGGTGTCCCCGGACAGGACATTCCACACATAATATTTAACCTGCAAATCAAAGTGTTTATCAAACATATCAGAATCCTCGCTGTGCGCCTCTCTGTACGGGGGGGGGGGGGGTTATCGGCACTGACATATGAAAACACACCACTGCACATATGATGGGACCGTGTGTACTTGACTGCTGGGGGAGGGAACTACAAGTCCCAGCACGTCTAGAAGCCCCAGCAATGGCAGTTCGTCTGTCTTCATATCAGGCTGTCCATACATTGAGCTCCAGAGATCACAATGATTGGTATAGATAACAGACGTTTTCCTGGATGTTGGAAGATCTCGACAATCACATGGAAGGATTCTGACACAAAAATACCTGTGTGAGAAGCCTCCGATGGCAGCTGACTCCGAAGGGTTGTGCCAGGATTGACAGTGAAGGGGAAGACGTCTCATCCCTGGTGGGATCGATGAGTGATTGGATGTTTCAGATATCTGAACTGCCATTCCATATAATGATTCCCCATTCAGACACATTCACAATTCCATGATATCCTATCAGTGACGGAAGCTGGAAGGAATCCGAGAATTCCCGGGGATGGCGGACGCTCCACACACAGACAGACGTTCTTCTGTGACTTGGTTCACAGAACAGCAAATGTATATAAATTCATAGTGAAATTCCCGGGATGGTCCCAGGAAACAATGATGATGAACGCCAATGAGGTCCAATGGTGGACACTAATGACAATGAAGGCTGATGATGACAAGCGCCAATGACCATGAAGACTAATGAGGATGAGGACCAATGACGATGAGGACCAATGACAATGAAGATCAATGACAACAAATGCCAATGGCATTGAGGGTCAATGATGATGAATGCCAATGAGGTCCAATGGTGGACACTAATGACAATGAAGGCTGATGATGACAAGCGCCAATGACCATAAAGACTAATGACGATGAGGACCAATGAGGTCCAATGGTGGACACTAATGACAATGAAGGCTGATGATGACAAGCGCCAATGACCATGAAGACTAATGAGGATGAGGACCAATGACGATGAGGACCAATGACAATGAAGATCAATGACAACAAATGCCAATGGCATTGAGGGTCAATGATGATGAATGCCAATGAGGTCCAATGGTGGACACTAATGACAATGAAGGCTGATGATGACAAGCGCCAATGACCATAAAGACTAATGACGATGAGGACCAATGACGATGAGGACCAATGATGATGAAGATCAATAACAACAAATGGCAATGAGGATCAATGATGATGAAGATCAATGACAACAAATGGCATTGAGGGTCAATGATGATGAATGCCAATGAGGTCCAATGGTGGACACTAATGACAATGAAGGCTGATCATGAAAAGCCAATGACCATAAAGACTAATGAGGATGAGGACCAATGACGATGAAGATCAATGACAACAAATGCCAATGGCAATGAGGATCAATGATGATGAATGCCAATGAGGTCCAATGGTGGACACTAATGACAATGAAGGCTGATGATGACAAGAGCCAATGACCATAAAGACTAATGATGATGAGGACCAATGACAATGAAGATCAATGACAACAAATGGCAATGAGGATCAATGATGATGAATGCCAATGAGGTCCAATGGTGGACACTAATGACAATGAAGGCTGATCATGAAAAGTGCCAATGACCATGAAGACTAATGACGACGAGGGTCAATGAAGATGAATGCCAATCATAATGAGGGCTAATTATGACAAACGCCAATGACGATGAGGATTGAGGATGATGAATGCTGATGAAGGGTAATGTCGACGAATGCCGATGATGATGAGGGTTAAAAGCAATGAGGACCAATGATGATGAAGGCCAATGACCACATATGCCAATGATGACGAATTCCAATGATTACAAACACCAATAACAATGAGGCCAATGCCAATAACGATGAACACCAATGATGATGATTGCCAATTGCAATGATGGCCAGTGATGATGAGAACCAATGATGATGAACGCCAATAACAATGAATGACAATGAGGACCAATGAAGATAAACGCCAATGACAAAGAGGACTGATGATGAATGCTGATGAGAGATAATGATGATGAATGCCAGTGATGATGAGGGTTAAAAGCAATGAGCACCAATGATGATGAGGGCCAATGAAGATGTATGCCAATGACAATAAGGACTGATGATAATGAATGATAAAGAAGATAACAAATGACGACAATGATGAGGCTTAAAGGCAATGAGGAGCAATGATGATGAGGGCCAATGATAACATATGCCAAGAATGATGAATGCCAATGACAATGAGTGCCAATAATGACAGACACCAATGATGATAACTGCCAATTGCAATGAAGGCCAATGATGATGAACACTAATGACCATGAGGACCAATGATGATGATAACCATTGATGATGAACACCAATGATAATAAATGCCATTGACAATGAAAGCTAATGACCACAAATGCCAATGATGATGATAACCAATGATGATGAACACCAATGATGATGAACATCAATGATTATAAATGCCAATGATGATGAGGGTCAATGATAAAGAACACCAATGATGATGAACGCCATTGACAATGAAAGCTAATGACCACAAATGCCGATGAGGGCCAATGATGATGAAGTGAGGTGATGCCAGTGAGAACAGCTGCCAATGACAGTCAATGATGGTGAAAACCAATGATAATGGCAACAAAAGCCAATGATGATGACGGCTGTCCTGTGCGATGCATTAGTAGCCATGTGAGGACATGACTGACATTTTAGGAAGTTTGATGGTGATTTTGCTATATTTGTTGTGGTATTGGCATTCTTCAATGGCAACAAATGTAAATGACAATGAGGGCCAATGACCACAAACCCAATGATGATGAGGAGAGATGATGATGAATGATGATGAATATCAATGATGATGAGGGCTATTGATGACAAACGTCAATGATGATGAGGGTCATTGATGAAGAGGGTCAATGATGATGAGGGTCAATGATAAAGAGAGTCAACGAATATGAGGATCAATGATAAAGAGCTATCAATGAAGATGAGGGTCAATGATGATGAGGTTCAATGAAGATGAGGGTCAGTGATGGTGAGGGCCAATGATGAAGAGAGTCAATGAAGATGAGGGTCAATGATGATGAGGGTCAATGATAAAGACAGTCAATGAAGATGAGGGTCAATGATAAAGAGCGTCAATGAAGATGAGGGTCAATGATAGTGAGGGTCAATGATAAAGACAGTCAATGAAGATGAGGGTCAATGATGATGAGGGTCAATGATAAAGACAGTCAATGAAGATGAGGGTCAATGATGATGAGGGTCAATGATAAAGAGCGTCAATGAAGATGAGGGTCAATGATGGTGAGGGTCAATGAAGATGAGGGTCAATGATGGTGAGGGTCAATGAAGATGAGGGCCAATGATGGTGTCACGTAGCTGATTGGAGACTGAAATGACAAGGTCGGCCTTATTTTTGTCACTAGCCCTGACCCCACTGGAAGTGGAACAGAGGGTGTCTAGGAACCAGGGGGACAAGAGCACCAACAGATGTTGTTTGCAGCTCTTGCAGCTGGAGACTTTGGAAGACTGATGGACCTCTGATTCAGGATCAGTAGTGATATGCAGAGCTGGTATGGTAGGTCGCCAGGTATGCACCAGAGCAAGGCAGGAAGCTGGGATGGGAGACAGGAGCAATGTCTTAGGAATATCCGGGGTCATCACAGCGAGGTACCAAATCATAAGCAAGCCAAAGTCAGGAGCAGAGCCGAAGTCAGGAACCAGTATCAAGCAGGAGAGTAATCAGAGTCAGGTCAGGAACAAGCCTGGTCAGCAACAAGGAAATCACGCAGGAACGAGCAGGAAACAGGGAACAGCTGAAGACCAATCAGCACAGGCAGAGGCACCTTTTAAATAGTCTGCGTGCGCGTGTGCACGATCGCGCATTTCTGTGCACATGCGCACTTCTATTCGCCAATCGTCTCACTGTGATTCCCTTACAGATGGTGAGGGTCAATGATAAAGAGAGTCAATGAAGATGAGGGTCAATCATGAAGAGAGTCAATGAAGATGAGGGTCAATGATGGTGAGAGTCAATGAAGATGAGGGTCAATGAAGATGAGGATCAATGATGGTGAGTCTCAATGATAAAGAGAGTCAATGAAGAAGAGGGTCAATGATGGTGAGTGTCAATGATAAAGAGAGTCAATGAAGATGAGGGTCAATGATAAAGGCAGTCAATGAAGATGAGGGTCAATGATGGTGAGAGTCAATGAAGATGAGGGTCTAGATGGTGAGAGTCAATGAAGATGAGGGTCAATGATGGTGAGAGTCAATGAAGATGAGGGTCAATGATGGTGAGGGCCAATGAAGATGAGGGTCTAGATGGTGAGAGTCAATGAAGATGAGGGTCAATGATGGTGAGGGCCAATGAAGATGAGGGTCAATGATGGTGAGGGCCAATGAAGATGAGGGTCTAGATGGTGAGAGTCAATGAAGATGAGGGTCAATGATGGTGAGGGCCAATGAAGATGAGGGTCAATGATGGTGAGAGTAAATGAAGATGAGGGTCAATGATGGTGAGAGTCAATGAAGATGAGGATCTAGATGGTGAGAGTCAATGAAGATGAGGGTCAATGATGGTGAGAGTGAATGAAGATGAGGGTCAATGATGGTGAGAGTCAATGAAGATGAGGGTCAATGATGGTGAGAGTCAATGAAGATGAGGGTCAACCATTTAACACTCCTAAATTAGGACCACAGTGGTATTTATCCAAAAAAACAACCAAAGCATAATCTTTGTTACAAACATCACGGTTAGATAATGTATAACTATAAAGATATTTCCACCAATTATTGTTAAAAAGAAGTGACAACGTTGGTAAACAATGGCAGCCACACCAAAAACTCACCTCGCCACCCTGCGAAGTAGTAGCAAGCAGCAGTAAGTAGATGCGCATAGACAGGGGGCAGCAGACAGTCATCCATCCATGTCTGCAAGCAGAGCTCATTTAGCCAAAGTTCTTCAGCAGCACTCACTGGGTCCAAGAGTTCTCAGTCCCAAAAGGTACAGTGCTACATGGAGCTCCCCCAGTCCCTTAATAAATGCCAAGCTCCTGTTGTCATCCGGTACCCTGTGTAAACGCAGCTGTCAGTCTCCTCAGAGATGTAATGATGTCCATCCCGGCTGCACCACTCATATCCACCATAGTCCACCCTAGTTCAGCTGTAGTGACCTATGGTGGAGCAGCATAATAGAAGGTTACCGTAGGTGACTGACCCGAGGACCAATGATGATGAGGCCAATGACAACGAACACTAATGACAATGATGGCCAATGACAATCAGGGACATTGATGGGGAACGCCAATACCAATGAGGGCCAATGACAATACCAGTGACGGTGAGCACCAATGACCAAATGACCAATGACGACAAATGCCAATCATGATGATAAGGCCAATGCCAATGAACACCAATGACAATGAGGGCCAATGACAATACCAGTGACGGTGAGCACCAATGACAATGTAGGCCAATGACAATTAGGGAAAATGATGGGGAACACCAATACCAATGAAGGTCAATGTCAATGAACACCAGTGACGATGAGGACTAATGACAATGAGGGACAATGATGACAAATGCCAATGATGGTGAGACCAATGCCAATGAACTCCAATGACAATGATGGCCAATGACAATGAGGGACATTGAGGGGGAACGCCAATACCAATGAGGGACAATGATAATGAACATCAGTGATGATGAGAACCGAAGACAATGAAGGCCAATGACGACAAATGCCAATGATGATGCCAGTGCCAATGACGGTGAAACACCAATGACAATGATGGCCAATGACAATGAGGGACAATGATGAGGAACATCAATACCAATGAAGGCCAATGTCAATGAACACCAGTGACGATGAGGACTAATGACAATGAGGGACAATGATGAGGAATGACAATACCAATGAGGGACAATGGCAATAACAGTGATGATGAGAACCGATGACAATGAAGGCCAATATCGACAAGTACCAATGATGATGATGAGGCCAATACCAATGACAATGATGGCCAATGACAATGAGGGACAATGATGACAAATGCCAATGATTGTGAGACCAATGCCAATGCCAATGAACACCAATGACAATGAAGGCCAATGACAATGAGGGACATTGAGGGGGAACGCCAATACCAACGAGGGACAATGATGAGGAATGCCAATACCAAAGAGGGACAATGATGAGGAACGCCAATACCAATGAGGGACAATGACAATACCAGTGACGATGAGCACCGATGACAATGAAGGCCAATATCGACAAATGCCAATGATGGTGAGACCAATGCTAATGAACACCAATGACAATGATGGCCAATGACAATGAGGGACATTGAGGGGGAACGCCAATACCAATGAGGGACAATGATAACGAACATCAGTGATGATGAGAACCGAAGACAATGAAGGCCAATGATGACAAATGCCAATGATGATGCCAGTGCCAATGACGGTGAAACACCAATGACAATGATGGCCAATGACAGTCAGGGACAATGATGAGGAACATCAATACCAATGAAGGCCAATGTCAATGAACACCAGTGATGATGAGGACTAATACCAATGAGGGACAATGATGAGGAATGCCAATACCAATGAGGGCCGATGGCAATACCAGTGATGATGAGAACCGATGATAATGAAGGCCAATGACAATGAGGGACAATGATGAGGAATGCCAATACCAATGAAGGCCAATGTCAATGAACATCAGTGATGATGAGGACTAATGACAATGAGGGACAATGATGAGGAATGACAATACCAATGAGGGACAATGGCAATAACAGTGACGATGAGAACCGATGACAATGAAGGCCAATATCGACAAGTACCAATGACAATGATGGCCAATACCAATGAGGGACAATGATGAGGAACGCCAATACCAAAGAGGGACAATGATGAGGAACGCCAATACCAATGAGGGACAATGACAATACCAGTGACGACCACAGATGACAATGAAGGCCAATATCGACAAATGCCAAAGATGATGATGAGGTCAGTGCCAATGACAGTGAAACACCAATGACAATGATGGCCAATGACAATGAGGAACAATGATGAGGAACATCAATACCAATGAAGGCCATTGTCAATGAACACTAGTGACGATGAGGACTAATGACAATGAGGGACAATGATGACAAATGCCAATGAGGATGATGAGACCAATGCCAATGACAACGAGCACCAATGACAATGATGGCCAATGACAATGAGGGACATTGAGGGGGAACGCCAATACCAATGAGGGACAATGATAACGGACATCAGTGACAATGAGAACCGAAGACAATGAAGGCCAATGACGACAAACGCCAATGATGATGATGAGACCAGTGCCAATGACAACAAACACCAATGACAATGATGGTCAATGACAATGAGGGACAACAATGAGGAATGTCAATAACTATGAGGGCCAATGACAAGGAACACCCGTGACGGTGAGAACCAATGACAATGAGGGACAATGATGACAAATTCCAAAGACATAAACCCCAATGATGATGAACACCATCCTGCGTGATGCAGTAGTAGCCATGTGAAGGCACACTGACATTTTGGTTGTGTCTGGAATTCTTCATTTCTCTATGGGGGCATTACAGGAACCCTCTCTGTCTACTCTGTTGGTGTTGGCACTTCCCTGGGTGTCTCAGAGCTCCCTGTGGTTGGAAAGGGAGAGAGGGGCATCAGTAATTCCAAGGACCCCCCATCAATCACTGCTCACCATTAATGAGCCACTCACCAAGACTCGGCAGTAATGATATATATGGAGCTATATATAGAGGCTCATTAGGGTTATATCTGCAGGATAACACACATTGCTATGGGGGAGAGCCTATAGGACTCACAGGGACCTGCTTATCCCCCACCATGGCCCCTGTCACTGCACTCCATCCTATGACCACCAATCTCTGTGATCAACCAATTCTGTACACTGAAAACTGTACAAATAGTTTATTGTGTGTGTGGTACAATGTTCCTCATATCTCAGGAGACCAGGGTGCCCATACGTGGGGCAATGTTCCAGCAATTCCCATCACAGTTCAAGTTGACCCACCGTCATCCCATCCATGTGGAAGATGTCTGATAGTACGTTAAACTAAATCCGATGCTGGAGATTTCACTGACCGGTCTCTTGGTTGTCATGGCAATATTACTCCAGCAAAGTCAGCAGCATGCCACCAAGAATAGGCTCATATGTCTCACCATTGCCAGCAGATCTGGGCAACAGTCATCCTCAGAAAGAAGCTGCCATGCAGTTGCAGCATGTAGAATGGTTGTCGGTAACCGATCAATCATCAACCTACCTACGATTATGGAGGCATGTGACAGATGGGTAGGTTGCAACCAACCCTACCATGCCGCATCTTGGATCTTGTGAATGTGAATGCTGCTAGGACACTTCCTAAAGCTTTGTGAATGAATCCCGATATCTCCCAAATCAATGGCATATCAGAATCCTGTTTAAGTTTCGAGATCTGATGATGTCACAGAATCCGGATGATGTCACAGAGACCAGATGATGTCACAGAGCCCTGTCACCACCAGGCCCCATCTCAAAGAAGCCAGTCCCAATTGAGGGTTTCTTCCCTTCAGATTGTTAGGCCCATGAGGTTCTGGATTGCTGAGAGTCAGAATGTAATCGTATCCCAAACTTATCCACTGCATTGGCTCCCCATCATCTTGTAGGCAACACCCGAGACCCCGATAGCAAACCATTCTTCAACCCTTTGACTGCGAGTAATGGTTCTGTACCTCTGGTGAGAATACTGTCTGCAGGGAGGAGACCTCTGGTGGGAATGCTGTCTGTAGGGAGGAGATCTCTGGTAGGAATGCTGTCTGTAGGGAGGAGACCTCTGGTGGGAATGCTGTCTGCAGGGAGGAGACCTCTGGTGGGAATGCTGTCTGCAGGGAGGAGACCTCTGGTGGGAATGCTGTCTGCAGGGAGGAGACCTCTGGTGGGAATGCTGTCTGCAGGGAGGAGACCTCTGGTGTGAATGCTGTCTGCAGGGAGGAGACCTCTGGTGGAAATGCTGTCTGAAGGGAGGAGACCTCTGGTGGAAATGCTGTCTGAAGGGAGGAGACCTCTGTTGGGAATGCTGTGTGCAGGGAGACCTCTGGTGTGAATACTGTCTGCAGGGAGGAGACCTCTAGTGGGAATGCTGGCTGTAGGGAGGAGACCTCTGGTAGGAATGCTGTCTGCAGAGAGGAGATCTGTGTTGACAATACTGTCTGAAGGGAGAAGACCTCTGGTGGGAATGTTGTCTGTAGAGAGGCGACCTCTGGCAGGAATACTGTCTGCAGGGAGGAGACGTCTGTTGGGAATGCTGTCTGCAGGGAGGAGACGTCTGTTGGGAATGCTGTCTGCAGGGAGGAGACGTCTGTTGGGAATGCTGTCTGCAGGGAGGAGATCTTTGGTGTGAATACTGTTTGCAGGGAGGAGACCTCTGTTGGGAATGCTGTCTGCTGAGAGGAGACTCCCGGTGGGAATGCTGTCTGTCGGGAGGAGACCTCTGGTGAGAATGCTGTGTGCAGGGAGACCTCTGGTGTGAATACTGTCTGTAGGGAGGAGACCTGTGGTGGGAATGCTGTCTACAGGGAGCAGACCTCTGGTGGGACTGGCTGTAGGGAGGAGACCTCTGGTTGGAATATTGCCTGCAGGGAGGAGACCTCTGGTGGGAATGCTGGCTGTAGGGAGGAGACCTCTGGTGGGATTGCTGGCTGTAGGGAGGAGACCTCTGGTGGGAATGCTGGCTGTAAGGAGGAAACCTCTGGTTGAAATATTGTCTGTAGGTAGGAGATGCCTGATGGGTATGTTGTCTGTATGGAAGAGACTTCCTTTCCTGTGGTAATGCTGTGTGGAAGAGAGTTCTGGTGGTAGTGCCTTCTGCATGGAGGAGATCTGTGGTAAGAATGGTGTCTGTATGTGAGGAGACTTCTGGTTGGAATTCATTTTTTAGAGAGGTGACTTCTGGTGGGAAAACTTTAGGGAGGAGGCTTGTGGTGGGAATGCTGGCTGTAGGGAGGAGACCTCCGGTGGGAATGTTGTCTGAACAGAGGAGGCTTCTGCTATAAAGTGTTCTGTAGGAAGAGGGCATCTGATGGAACTTCTGTCTGTAGAAAGGACACATTTGGTGGGAATGTTATCAATAGAGTTCTGCTGGGAATGTTGTTGTCATGTTTCACATGACTGTCATATGCCTTTAAATGTTTTCTGTGTTTTGTCTCGGCTCCTCCCTTTCCTTTGGTTAGTTAATGTTGCATAGATAGCCCTCCCCCTTTCCCAGAGATGCATTGCAGCAAGCCTCATGGCATGGAGCAAGACACAGTATGTTCCTTGACCTATGGAATTTCATTGTTGTAAGATTCTCTCAGCTTATGGAATAAACTTCACAAGATCTACAAGAAGTCATTCTCATTGAGTCACTGACTGTGGTATCCAACTGAGGTTGAAGTTATCACTATCTCATCACAACTGTAAGTTACAGAGATCACACTATCAATGCTTAGATTGGAGACACAGAACAGTTGTCCATAGAGAAAAGAATTCTGTTGGGAAAACTGCCTGTAGGATGTTGAGAGAGGTGGGAGAGTTATGATGCAACATTATCTGTGGACAGGAGGCTTCAGGCTGGAATGTTGTCTGTAGGGAAGAGACTTGTGGTGGGAAGGTTGTCTGTTGGTGGAGACAGAAGCTTCTTGTGGGAACATTGTGTATGAAGAGGAGGATCCTGTAGGGAACCTTGTTTGTAAGGAGGAGACTTACAGTAACATTGTCTGTAGAGAGACTTGTGGTGGGAATGTTGTCTGTAGAGAGACTTGTGGTGGGAATGTTGTCTGTAGGGAGGAGGCTTCTGGTGGGAATGTTGTCTGTAGAGAGGAGGCTTCTGGTGGGAATGTTGTCTGTAGAGAGGAGGCTTCTGGTGGGAATGTGATCTGTAGGGAAGAGGTGTCTAGTGAGAATGTTGTCTGTAGAGAGGAGGCTTCTGGTGGGAATGTTGTCTGTAGGGAGGAGGCTTCAAGCTGGAATGTTGTCTGTAGGGAAGAGACTTGTGGTGGGAAGGTTGTCTGTTGGTGGAGACAGAAGCTTCTTGTGGGAACATTGTGTATGAAGAGGAGGATCCTGTAGGGAACTTTGTTTGTAAGGAAGAGACTTACAGTAACATTGTCTGTAGAGAGGAGGCTTCTAGTGGGAATGTTGTCTGTAGGGTGGAGGCTTCTAGTGGGAATGTTGTCTGTAGGGTGGAGGCTTCTAGTGGGAAGGGTGTCTGTAGGGTGGAGGCTTCTAGTGGGAAGGGTGTCAGTAAGGAGGGGGTTTCTTGTGGGAGGTATGTCTGTAGGGACTTCTGGTGAGAATATGATCTGTAGGGAAGAGGTGTCTAGTGAGAATGTTGTCTGTAGGGAGGAGGCTTCTGGTGGGAATGTAATCTGTAGGGAAGAGGTGTCTAGTGAGAATGTTGTCTGTAGAGAGGAGGCTTTTGGTGGGAATGTTGTCTGTAGGGAGGAGGCTTCTGGTGGGAATGTTGACTGTAGAGGAGGCTTTTGGTAGGAATGTTGTCTGTAGGGAGGAGGCTTCTGGTGGGAATGTTGTCTGTAGAGAGGAGGCTTCTGGTGGGAATGTTGACTGTAGAGGAGGCTTCTGGTGGGAATGTGATCTGTAGGGAAGAGGTGTCTAGTGAGAATGTTGTCTGTAGAGAGGAGGCTTTTGGTGGGAATGTTGTCTGTAGGGAGGAGGCTTCTGGTGGGAATGTTGACTGTAGAGGAGGCTTCTGGTGGGAATGTTGTCTGTAGGGAGGAGGCTTCTGGTGGGAATTTTGTCTGTAGAGAGGAGACTTCTGGTGGGAATGTTGTCTGTAGGGAGGAGGCTTCTGGTGGGAATGTTGTCTGTAGAGAGAAGGCTTCTGGTGGGAATGTTGTCTGTAGAGAGGAGGCTTCTGGTGGGAATGTTGTCTGTAGGGAAGAGGCCTTTGGTGGGAATGTTGTCTGTAGGGAAGAGGCCTTTGGTGGGAATGTTGTCTGTAGGGAAGAGGCCTTTGGTGGGAATGTTGTCTGTAGGGAAGAGGCCTTTGGTGGGAATGTTGTCTGTAGGGAAGAGGCCTTTGGTGGGAATGTTGTCTGTAGGGAAGAGGCCTTTGGTGGGAATGTTGTCTGTAGGGAAGAGGCCTTTGGTGGCAATGTTGTCTGTAGGGAAGAGGCCTTTGGTGGGAATGTTGTCTGTAGAGAGGAGGCTTCTGGTGGGAATGTTGTCTGTAGGGAAGAGGCCTTTGGTGGGAATGTTGTCTGTAGAGAGGAGGCTTCTGGTGGGAATGTTGTCTGTAGGGAAGAGGCCTTTGGTGGGAATGTTGTCTGTAGGGAGGAGGCCTTTGGTGGGAATGTTGTCTGTAGATAGGAGGCTTCTGGTAGGAATGTTGTCTGTAGAGAGGAGGCTTCTGGTGGGAATGTTGCCTGTAGAGAAGAGGCTTTTGGTGGGAATGTTGTCTGTAGGGAGGAGGCTTCTGGTGGGAATGTTGTCTGTAGGGAGGAGACCTCTGGTAGGAATGTTGTCTGTAGAGAGGAGGCTTCTGGTAGGAATGTTGTCTGTAGAGAGGAGGCTTCTGGTGGGAATGTTGTCTGTAGAGAGGAGGCTTCTGGTGGGAATGTTGTCTGTAGGGAAGAGGTGTCTAGTGAGAATGTCGGCTGTAGAGGAGGCTTCTGGTGGGAATATTGTCTGTAGGGAGGAGGCTTCTGGTGGGAATGTTGTCTGTAGGGAGGAGGCTTCTGGTGGGAATGTTGTCTGTAGGGAGAAGGCTTCTGGTGGGAAACACCTCTATTGGGAGGAGACCTCCAGTGGGAATGTTGTCTACAAGGAGGAGGCTTTTGGTGGGAATGTTGTCTGTAAGGAAGAGGCTTCTGGTCAGAATCATTTTTATAGGGAGGAGGTTTCTAGTGAAAACCTTGTTTGTACAGAGGAATCTTCTGATAGGAATGTTGTCTGTAGGAAAGAGACTCCTGGTGGGAATATT
Source organism: Staurois parvus (assembly GCF_062004578.1). NCBI lineage: Eukaryota > Metazoa > Chordata > Amphibia > Anura > Ranidae > Staurois > Staurois parvus. The sequence continues at coordinate 43,938 of NW_028319866.1, forward strand.
GTTTGTAGAGAGGAGGCTTCTGGTTGGAATGTTGTTTGTAGAAAGGAGGCTTCTGGTGGGAAATACCTCTACTGGGAGGATACTTCTGGTGGGAATGTTGTCTGTAAGGAGGAGGCATCTGGTGGGAATGTTGTCTGTAGGAAAGAAGCTTCTGGTGGGAATATTGTCTGTATGGAAAAGGCTTCTGCTGGGAATGTTGTCTGTAGAGAGGAGGCTTCTAGTGGGATTGTTGTCTGTAGGGAAGAGGTGTCTAGTGAGAATGTTGGCTGTAGAGAGGAGGCTTTTGGTGGGATTGTTGCTTGTAGGGAAGAGACTTCTGATGGGAATGTTGTCTGTAGGGAAGAGACTTATGAAGGAAATGTTGTCTGTAGGGAAGAGACTTCTGATGGGAATGTTGTCTGTAGGGAAGAGACTTCTGATGGGAATGTTGTCTATAGGGAAGAGACTTCTGATGGGAATGTTGTCTATAGGGAAGAGACTTCTGATGGGAATGTTGTCTATAGGGAAGAGACTTCTGATGGGAATGTTGTCCATAATGAGGAGGCTTCTGCTGGGAATGTTGTCTGTAGGGAGGAGGCTTCTGATGGGAATGTTGTCTATAGGGAAGAGGCTTCTGATGGGAATGTTGTCTATAGGGAAGAGGCTTCTGGTTGGAATGTTGTCTATAGGGAAGAGACTTCTGATGGGAATGTTGTCTATAGGGAAGAGACTTCTGATGGGAATGTTGTCCATAATGAGGAGGCTTCTGCTGGGAATGTTGTCTATAGGGAAGAGGCTTCTGGTTGGAATGTTGTCAGTGGGGAGGAGGCTTCTGATGGGAAATACTGCTATAGGAAGGAGGTTTCTGGTTGGAATGTTGTATGTAGAGAGGAGGCTTCTGGTGAGAATTACTTCTATAGGGAGGAGGCTTCTGATTGGAATGTTGTCTATATGATGGAGGCTTGGTGAGAATTACTTGGTGGGAATTACTTCTATAGGGAGGAGGGTTCTGCTTGGAAAGTTGTTTGTAGGGAAGAGGCTTCTAGTTGGAATGTTGTCGGTGGGGAGGAGGCTTCTGGTGGGAAATACTTCTATAGGGAGAAGGCTTCAGGTTGGAATGTTGTTTGTAGAGAGTATGCTTCTGGTTAGAATGTTGTCTATATGATGGAGGCTTCTGGTGGAATTACTTGGTGGGAATTACTTCTATAGGGAGGAGGCTTCTGGTGGGAATTACTTCTATAGGGAGGAGGTTTCTGGTTGGAATGTTGTTTGTGGATAGGAGGCTTCTGGTTGGAATGTTGTCTATATGATGGAGGCTTCTGGTAGGAATTACTTCTATAGGGAGGAGGCTTCTGGTTGGAATATTTTCTTTATGATGGAGGCTTCTGGTGGGAATTACTTCTATAGGGAGGAGCCTTCTGGTTGGAATAATTTCTTTATGATGGAGGCTTCTGGTGGGAATTACTTCTATAGGGAGGAGGCGTCTGGTTGGAATATTGTCTATATGATGGAGGCTTCTGGTGGGAAATACTTCTATAGGGAGAAGGCTTCAGGTTGGAATGTTGTTTGTAGAGAGTATGCTTCTGGTTAGAATGTTGTCTATATGATGAAGGCTTCTGGTGGAATTACTTGGTGGGAATTACTTCTATAGGGAGGAGGCTTCTGGTGGGAATTACTTCTATAGGGAGGAGGCTTCTGGTGGGAATTACTTCTATAGGGAGGAGGCTTCTGGTTGGAATGTTGTCTATATGATGGAGGCTTCTGGTGGGAATTACTTCTATAGGGAGGAGGCTTCTGGTGGGAATTACTTCTATAGGGAGGAGGCTTCTGGTTGGAATGTTGTCTATATGATGGAGGCTTCTGGTGGGAATTACTTCTATAGGGAGGAGGCTTCTGGTTGGAATGTTGTCTATATGATGGAGGCTTCTGGTGGGAATTACTTCTATAGGGAGGAGGCTTCTGGTGGGAATTACTTCTATAGGGAGGAGGCTTCTGGTTGGAATGTTGTCTATATGATGGAGGCTTCTGGTGGGAATTACTTCTATAGGGAGGAGGCTTCTGGTTGGAATGTTGTCTATATGATGGAGGCTTCTGGTGGGAATTACTTCTATAGGGAGGAGGTTTCTAGTTGGAAAGTTGTTTGTAGTGAAGATGCTTCTGGTGGGAATGTTGCCTGTAGGTCGGAGGCTACTGATAGGAATGTTTTTTAATGGGAGAAGGCTTCTGAAGGTTGAGGTCCTTGCATGAGGGGAGAGGGCAGGTAAACCTGAAAGTCTCCTCATTCACAGGCCCTCCTAGCAGCCCCGTAGTTTGCCATTGGGAAGGGTCGGCCAATGCTTAGTGGACATAGTAAATAGTGAAGCCCGTTGTATCCTGGACTCTCTGCATGGAACGCGGCCTGATTCTCTGTAAATCTGCAGTTCCTGGTTACACGGTAGGAAATCTAAGTGACAGAAGGGAGTCTGTATTACTTTTATCCTTCTCTTCTGTTTATCATCTTCTCACGGCCAGAGCAGCCTCGGCTCTTTGAAGAGCTCACTATGCCGGGTCCACCTCCTCTCCAGTATCTGCGCCAATCTGGCATGTTATCTGCTGACTGGTGGCGGAGAGGGGACATTTTGTCATGGAAATTTTGTATTGTTGGTCGAACTTTAAATGTGTCATATATGAGTGTTATTCATATGTCTCTCGTGTGGCTTAATTAAAGCTCTGAAGGCTGCAATTGGGCCATGCGCATGTACAATGTATGTATTACAGTACTCAGCTTGGTAATGGATGAGATGGCAGATCTGCGCTTATAGACCGGCGTGTATACCACCACGGCATTCCATGCGAATGCTGCTGTCAGTAGACCGTGGGCCTGTATCCACATATCAGCAGCATGGTACCACGTGGGCTTCATAACGCAATGCGCAAGCGGTGTGAACTCCACGTGTAGGCTTATGCATATCTTACAACCCATTACTAATCTGAACTGTATCTCGGATGGATGTGTTTTAATAAAGATCGTATCGGGCCCATCCAGGTACAGACTGATATTTTTAGAGAGTGCTTGTGCAGAGAATTTACATACCAATAGAAGCTAGTAGGACAGGAAATATGACCTCAGATGGCTCATAGGGGGGAAGGGGAGGAAGTCTGCTGACCTCAGAAGGTTCATGGGGGAGGACCAGTGATAGATAATAGCAAAGGCTATGCTCCAATTGGAATGTACATCCTCTGTATAAGCAATCCCCATTGTATTGTTCGGTGGGAGGGATTGACTTTATTCATGTGGGGGGCATGTGTGTATTCTTAATAAAACAGAGAGCTGAGCCTAAAATCAGCCCTTATGTGAGTTGCAACCAGCCTTAGAGTGTCGTGTGATCATTCTAGGGTAACGGAGCTCCATCACCCACAAATTCAACAGAACCAAAGTATTTGGATGGGCAGGAATCGTGTAGTTTGGCTGCAGTCGTGGTAAGCGAGATTCGCACAGCTTTATGGGGGATTTCTGCGCATCCAACTGCGAGTACTCACGGTAAGGAGAAATTCGGTAAAGCGAATTTCCAAGACAGTTTGGCGAGCCTGGTGGATACTAACGCGTATTCTTGCGTAGCTAACCTAGAACGAGGGGGGAATGGCCATCATGAACTAGCAAAAAGTATGCCGGCACATTTCAGGTCTCTCTGCCATTAAGAGGATCGCTTTTTGCGTGTTCGTGTGGCTGATTTCGCTCTCTGTTAGCTAACAAGAAATACCGCTTAACAAGGACCTCGTTTTTTGTCCTAAACTCTTGATTTTGTGGGTGAAAGACGAGGGTTTGTCTCTGCGGAGAGCAGCAGAGGGGTGGGTTTTGGTTGGCTGGATTTGGTCAAGTTTAAAAATCTTCCAACCAAAAATTAAACGGGTATATGTTTTAGTGGGTAAAAGTTGTTGCATAGTGTTAGGTAAGTATTTGTGGGCTGTAGGTACTGTGGTGATTGCTTTACCCCCCTCCACGTGAGGTAATTATTACAGTGCTGAAAGGCTTAGGTTAATTGTTAACTGTTGTAAGATCTCTGTGTGTATGTGATCTGTACAATGTTTTGTGGTATTACTGCTCCCAGCAAGCATGCAGCAGGGGGTCCTTTCTGTTACATGTGCATGTTAGTGTGATATGTTGGTGTTTTATGTCCGTTCTGTGATTGTGCCCAAATTGTGTTGTATGTGTGCTGTATATTGTTGTGTAATTGTCCAGTGTATGTTCTGTCCAAACGTCTGTTTTATGTAAGAGGCAATTTTGAGGCTAGAGGCTGCCGTGTGCTTCCCTGTGGGGGGTCATTCTAGTATCTGCCATGTGCTCCTCTGTGGGGGGTCATTTTCTTGACTAAACCACATGGACTCCTTTTGTTTGGTGGCCATTTCGTTGGCTACCAAATGTGCAGTAATCTCTATGCAATGTGCATGAAGTTTCCTATATGCATTTGACCCATATTGTGTTTTTAATCCAAATTTTTTACAGTTTCATTTGTTTGCTTTTAGCTTTAAATTTGCGTATTGCCAGCCAATTTAAAGTGTATTAAGCGAGTTTTCCCTCACGTGTTCCACATTTATTGAGCGCGGTGTAGTCTGGGTTTTTGCACATAGATTTCTTGTATAGTGATTATGTTTTTCTTGTGTTTTTCCTGTTAAAAGTAGTTCCTTATTGTAAAGCGGGTTTGTTTTAAGCTGCTGTGTCGCGTGTTTCACGTCCAGCAGACTTTTTGTGTAAACGGTTCTAGGTGGTTGCAGTAAAGATTGCGTGTATAACGTGGATCGTTTAGCGGTGCTGATAGGAGTGATTTTTGCGTCAGCAACAAGGTTACTTTTGGCGCAGTTTTTCGGTTTACCTCTGTGTAATTGTTTTACTGTGAAACGTCCCATGTTTTTCATAAGGATCCACTTTGTCCTTTTTAACAGTTTTTCAGGTTGAAAAAGGGTTTTTCTGTGTGTATTAGGAAAGTTTTTTTTCTTTTTACACAAATTTCCTAAAGGTCAGTTAGCAGGTTTCTGCCCAACCAGTGACCCCTAAGTAACATCCAAGAACCCCTCTTTTTGTTTTGACTTGTGTTAGCTACTGTGTGCAGGGAGAGAAAAGCCACTTTCATCATTGTGCGGTGTGGCCTGCCAAACACAGTGGGTGATGAGAGCCACATAAATTACGCTGTGTGAGTGGGCGGTCCAGGGAAATCCTGGTTACCACAAACACTTCGGGTGGTCAGGATCACACAAATTGCGCTGTGGGAGTGGGAGGTGTGCTCTCAGTCTGACCGCCACTTGATGCGCTTCGGGTGATCGATAAGTATCACATAAATTACGCTGTGCTGGGAAAGTGGTGGAATCAGGCCTCTCGGTAGGATCCCACCGAGTGCTCCAGGGGGTAAACAGGTACCCGGACGCGGGATATATACCAGTGACTAGTCACGATGGGCAGTAGTCAGTCCATGAAGAGAGAGGGGGAACCAGCCCTCTTCAGGGTAAGGACAGCTGCACAACTGATGAAGGTGAGTTTGGGGGGGAAGTCTACAGAACCCCTCAAAAGGTGGAATAAATGGTCGAAGGGTACCAGATGGGAAATTCCCCGGGAAGGTACATTTGACGCATGGAGGTGGGAAAAATTCATCTCTGAATTTGGACCACGGATGCAGGCGTCAGAACTAGAGATCGCACAGCTATGGCTTCACAGGTCAATCCGATTAGGGAAGCAAGGCATACATAAACTGGTGTCTGTCCGGAAGAACCAGGTGATGTATACCTGGCCTCCAGAGGGAATAAAACAGGAGGATCCAGTGTCAGAGGTGGAGGAAGCTCTTTCAGGGCTGACTCTACTAAGGCAGGCAGGATCAGGGTCTGCTGGGGTTCCCCAACAACCAACAGTGGCTGAGATAAGTATAACTGCACCTGTCTCTTCTGTTAGTGACGTCACTCTTGACATACCTTCTGTGTCTTCTGTATCTATGCCTCAGCCTCTGCCTCTACCTCTCCCTTCTCCCTGCTTCACCCCAGCTCCTTCTGTTTCCAACTATGAAGCCTTCTCAACAACCGATTTGCAGACTATCTGTGAATCAAGGGGAGTAGACACCCGGTTAAAAAACAGGGCGGATTGCATCAAAGCGCTACGAACCACTGATCAGACCCCTGCCCCCCAGCTATACCCTGATCTGAGGGACCTCAAACCTGAAGGTGCAGTAAGCGAGGTGGTTAATCTAAGCCCACCGATGATGCTGGGTCAGCCCTTGCACTCTTCCCGGACCGAGGCCTATCCAGTCAGGGTGCAGCAATTTGAAGGTCCTCCCAATGCACGGGGGGAACGGACTTTAGGGGAACGGGTAGTTTGGCATGTCCCCTTCACCCCGGCAGAGATCCGCACTATTCTGGCTGAGCTCCCGGACTATCGAGTCAATCCGAGAGGATTTGCTCGAATGTTTGGACAAAACCAGTTCAGCTATGGTATGAGCGGGTCAGATTGTGCACAGATCCTACGGGCAAAGGTGGGCATGGAAGTGGCCAGTACAGTGATTGCAGGGTGCTCTATAACCACGCATGAGGAGATGACTTCAGGGGGCAAAGAGTTCTGTACACAGCTAAAGGCAAAGCTTCCAGAAATGTATGGTGCTACCTCTACTACGGACATGATGAAGCTCACCCAGGGTCCTAATGAGGAAAGCGCCTGCTTCTGGCGCCGTCTCAAGCAGACGGCACTGGATGCGGATCTGGAAGTTGGACCTGATGCTCCAACTGAAGGGGTAAAGGTGACCGCGACGCACATTCTGTTGCGGGCCAAATTTTTGGAAGGCATCAATATTAAAATTCGGGAAAGGCTGGTTCTGGCCCGACCCGAATATAATGAGATGTCTATCCCTGCTATCCTTTCCACTCTTGCGGCAATAGAGAGGGAAATGGATAGAAGAAAACAAGACAAGGCCAAAGTTCTTATGTCCCAGACCCCACACGAAAAACCAAGGGATCTGGGTCACAGGAAGGATAGGCCCCCACCCAGGTGCTTCCAGTGCCACCAAACGGGGCACATGAGGAGGAGCTGTCCCCAATTACCTAAAGGTCGGTGGCAGTTCATTCCTGATGAGTCCTCCGCCCCTATGACCACCATGGTAAGTAACTCCTATGAATTCTCATAGGAAGTTGACAAATCGGTGTCGGCCCAGATCCATCTTTTTCTAGAGGAATTAAAATATCCCCTCCCTTGCCTCACCGACACCAGTGCAGCAAGAACGGTCCTGCGAAAACAGGACATCCAAGGCAAGGTACCCCTCTCAGGGGAAAACCCTCCTAACCCCTACTAACCTCACTATCAAACGATGCACTATTCTTAACCCAGCTTCTCTTCTTCCTGTGTCGGAAGATGAGAAGGGGGGGGAGGACAGCAATGACAGTGCTGAATTTTGCAACACGACTAACAATACTAACACCTCTTCTGCTAACATGTCTTCTTTGTCCACTACTAATCTCTCTTCCAAAGGACACGACTGCATCTCTTTGGTGGAACTGGAGTCAGCGGCGACACACCCCATATCACCCCGAGAGTAGCGGTAAGGTTGAACGTCTTCCGATACCCAAAAACCTTGGCCTGAATGTCTCCCCATTGCCCCCTATTCCATCCGGAATGCCCCTCGGCAACCACATGGGCTGTCACCCTACGAGGTGTTGTTTGGGGGACCTCCCAAAACAGGGTTGTACTTTCCTCAACAGTTGTTGTCTTTGCATTCACAGCTTACAGGTTATGTGCAATCTCTGCAACGGGAGCTGCAGAAGATACACCATCGGGTTCGCGAATCGCTCCCCGATCCAAATACAATAACAGGTGTTCTTTCTATTGAGCCAGGTGATTGGGTCGTCCTAAAGAAACATCAAAGAACCGGACTCGAGCCACGGTTCACCGGACCATACCAAGTCCAGCTGACGACACCTACCTCACTCAAGCTCGAGGGACGAGACAACTGGGTGCACGCAAGCCACTGCAAGAAGCTTCTCAGCTACACCAGAGAATGAGGGGTGTCATTTTCCTTTTTCTTTTTGTTTGTATGTCATACATGTGTGTGAACGGAGGAAAAGACGGCAGATACCCCAACCTTTTATTTAAAATGCACCTGCGTTTAGCCAGAACCGCCAACAAAACCAACTGTTGGGTATGCTCTAAGCCCCCACCCAGTCATCACATGTCCGCAATGGCCGCTGTTCATGCCCTATATGACATCCGCGTCGGCATGAAAAAGCAAGGGACCCCTGGTCAGCCCCCACGTAGACATTTGTCGGTAGAACTTAATGACACATTTTTAGCAGGTAACATCAGTTTCAGCACCAATATTAGCTCTAGCTCCTGTAGGGCCCTCACCAGTCCATTATGGGTAACTGGGCAGCTAGGCAGCCCTCAGGTGTGCTTTAACATCAGCTTTGGCACAGGTAACAAGTTTGTTGGGATTACCACCTGCGAGGGAGGTATAACTGTCAATCTGACTAACCAGACTTCCTTTCTGAGTAACCACACTGACCGACCAGACCACGTGTGTTGGAAGGACGGATGTGATGTGCAGACTGAGGGAGCAATCCCCCAGTCTGTGCAACTGTTGCTCAGTACCAGAGGCCGAACGAGGAACTCCTCCTGTTCTGCTCTGACAGGTCCATACTATTTTCTGTGTGGTTCGGCAGCCTATAGAACATTTCCCCAGAACGCGAAAGGTTCGTGTGCCCTCATAAAGCTAGTCCCCGCATCCTATGTAGTGATGGACCATGAAGAGTTGATGGTCCACAAGAAGGTAAGGATGGCAGGGAGAGTTCGCAGGGAGCTGTTCTCTGAGGGCGACCAGGCATGGGCTTGGTTCCCCTCATGGACAGGATGGGGAATAGAACTTATGAAGCGCCTGAACAATTTTTCTGTCATCGTGGATAGTATGTTTAACGAGACCGTAGAGGCTGTCAGAGAAATTGCCCAAGAACAACGGCAGATGGGAATTTTAGTGCTTCAGGAGAAGATGGCCCTTGATTACCTTTTAGCCGCCAAAGGGGGGTTCTGTGAGTTCATCGGAGAGGATTGTTGTACTTGGATAGAAGACACCGATGACAAGGTCCAGGCCCATATGGACAAAGTTAGTGAACTACAGGGAAAAGCTAGAGCTATAGCTAGTGAGGGTTGGAATCCGTTCAAGGGTTTGGGAGGATTGGGAGATTTCCTGTTCTCCATCGGATCTTGGTTGAAGGAAGTGGGAGTGTATATCCTGATGCTTCTCTTTTTCATCTGCCTTTTATATGCCGCGGTGAGATGTTCCTGTTGCCTCATCGACCGTGTAAACCAAGCTCGGGCAGACGACCACATCTCCATGCCCGCTCCTGGGATCCCACTCCAACCACTGATCGGAGGAAGACCTCACCAACCATCCACCTTCTCTACAGATTACGTCCTGGCTTCCCTCTAATTTATCTCTCTGAAGACCACATTCTCCAAGACCTTCAAGCAAGCTTCAAGCCTCATCATGGTTTGTGTCTGCGATTTGGAAAACTGTCTGGGTCGAGACCAGCCTTGTGTGGCCCCGTCTGCAGGGGCAATTTGAGAATCTGTTGCTGGATCTCCCCAGACCACCGTGGGATCACAAGCTTTATTCATACCACAAGTCTGTTTGTGGTTTTTGCAAGAGCCTTCCTGTAGTGAAGGTTCCAACGCTCTTGAGGATCATCGCTTCAATCAAGCCTGTTTGCGTCGAGTCTGCGTCGGGTCTTGTTGTTTCAGGTACCCCGTGGAGCTTTATTCTCAGGGACAACTACAGGAACTCTTTGAAGTTTGAGACTACACCCATCAAGCTGAAGAAGATCAAGAAGGGACACGAGGAGAATATGATAAAACAGGAGGGAATGTCATGGAAATTTTGTATTGTTGGTCGAACTTTAAATGTGTCATATATGAGTGTTATTCATATGTCTCTCGTGTGGCTTAATTAAAGCTCTGAAGGCTGCAATTGGGCCATGCGCATGTACAATGTATGTATTACAGTACTCAGCTTGGTAATGGATGAGATGGCAGATCTGCGCTTATAGACCGGCGTGTATACCACCACGGCATTCCATGCGAATGCTGCTGTCAGTAGACCGTGGGCCTGTATCCACATATCAGCAGCATGGTACCACGTGGGCTTCATAACGCAATGCGCAAGCGGTGTGAACTCCACGTGTAGGCTTATGCATATCTTACAACCCATTACTAATCTGAACTGTATCTCGGATGGATGTGTTTTAATAAAGATCGTATCGGGCCCATCCAGGTACAGACTGATATTTTTAGAGAGTGCTTGTGCAGAGAATTTACATACCAATAGAAGCTAGTAGGACAGGAAATATGACCTCAGATGGCTCATAGGGGGGAAGGGGAGGAAGTCTGCTGACCTCAGAAGGTTCATGGGGGAGGACCAGTGATAGATAATAGCAAAGGCTATGCTCCAATTGGAATGTACATCCTCTGTATAAGCAATCCCCATTGTATTGTTCGGTGGGAGGGATTGACTTTATTCATGTGGGGGGCATGTGTGTATTCTTAATAAAACAGAGAGCTGAGCCTAAAATCAGCCCTTATGTGAGTTGCAACCAGCCTTAGAGTGTCGTGTGATCATTCTAGGGTAACGGAGCTCCATCACCCACAAATTCAACAGAACCAAAGTATTTGGATGGGCAGGAATCGTGTAGTTTGGCTGCAGTCGTGGTAAGCGAGATTCGCACAGCTTTATGGGGGATTTCTGCGCATCCAACTGCGAGTACTCACGGTAAGGAGAAATTCGGTAAAGCGAATTTCCAAGACAATTTTTTCCCCTAATAAGGAGTCTGGATAGTGAGATTTATGGGCCTAAGCTGCACACAGGCTCCAGTGGATCACATACTGATGGTGAAGGGGGTACCAGCCCATTGGGGCCCCTCCACAAGGTACTTTGAGGACAATGGAAATCCAGCAATAGACATCAATAATGAACCAGTTTATACGCAGAAAACATTGGGGTCAAAATGCAGAGAAGTCATATAAATACTACAGAGGCTTCAGGCCTGCGAATCTCAGCGCTTTGAGGGCTTTTCTGGGCTTTGAAGTCTTGTCCTGCAGGAAGGGTCAACAGTGCGATAGCAAGAAAATTCCAGGACTACACAGATCTACCCCCAGGGCTTGTCCCAGTATACCTTGTTACCCCCAGACTTCTCCCAGTACACCTTTTTACCCCCCCGAAGCTTCTTCCAGTACACCTCGTTACCCCCAGGCCAATCCCAGTACAGCTCGTCACCCCCAGGCCAATCCCAGTATACCTCGTTACCCCCAGGCCAATCCCAGTACAGCTCGTCACCCCCAGGCCAATCCCAATATACCTCGTTACCCCCAGGCCAATCCCAGTACACCTTGTTACCCCCAGGCCAATCCCAGTACACCTTGTTACCCCAGGCCTAGCCCAGTACAACTTGTTACCCTCATGCCTATCCCAGTACACCTTGTTACCCCAGGCCTAGCCCAGTACCCCTTGTTACCCCAGGCCTAGCCCAGTACACCTTGTTACCCCAGGCCTAGCCCAATACACCTTGTTACCCCAGGCCTAGCCCAGTACACCTTGTTACCCCAGGCCTAGCCCAGTACACCTTGTTACCCCAGGCCTAGCCCAATACACCTTGTTACCCCAGGCCTAGCCCAATACACCTTGTTACCCCAGGCCTAGCCCAGTACACCTTGTTACCCCAGGCCTAGCCCAGTACACATTGTTACCCCAGGCCTAGCCCAGTACACCTTGTTACCCCAGGCCTAGCCCAGTACACCTTGTTACCCCAGGCCTAGCCCAGTACACCTTGTTACCCCAGGCCTAGCCCAGTACACCTTGTTACCCCAGGCCTAGCCCAGTACACCTTGTTACCCCAGGCCTAGCCCAGTACACCTTGTTACCCCAGGCCTAGCCCAGTACACCTTGTTACCCCAGGCCTAGCCCAGTACACCTTGTTACCCCAGGCCTAGCCCAGTACACCTTGTTACCCCAGGCCTAGCCCAATACACCTTGTTACCCCAGGCCTAGCCCAGTACACCTTGTTACCCCAGGCCTAGCCCAGTACACCTTGTTACCCCAGGCCTATCCCAGTACACCTTGTTACCCCAGGCCTAGCCCAGTACACCTTGTTACCCCCAGGCCTATCCCAGTACAACTTGTTACCCTCAGGCCTATCCCAGGACACCTTGTTACCCCCAGGCCAATCCCAGTACACCTTGTTACCCCCAGGCCTATCCCAGTACAACTTGTTACCCTCAGGCCTAGCCCAGTACAACTTGTTACCCCCAGGCCTATCCCAGTACACCTTGTTACCCCCAGAGAGAGGGGCACAGAGAGGTCACAGAGAGGTCACAGAGAGGGTCCTCACCTCCGTCACTGCCCCCGCTGTACACACCATTGTATCTGTCCAAGTCTGGTCCCTCTGTCTGCAAATATGTGGATAATCTGCAAAAATATCATTCGACTTCATTGTCTGTTTAGACTTCAATGGGGACACCCGCTCTGGTGACAACTGTCCAACCTATCACTTCCTGTTGTGTCCTCAGGACAGGAAGTGACAGGAAATCTCCCCAATGGGACACAGAGTGGAAAAAAAAAGAACTGACTCTTCCTTGCTCTGAGGGTACAGGTGGTACTCTCATACCAGGCCCCCCCCCCACATCATCACTCCCACATTTTGTCTGCTACAATGTAACAAAAAGTTATAACATGGAGGGGGAGGTACCAGGATCCCGGCTCCTCCCTCCCAGCAACAAAGAGGTTAAACACGTGTAAGACAACGCCACGGCCAAGGCTGGCGAGATAAAGCCCCTCCCCCTCCCACCAGCAGCAACTTACCACTTCATCCTGGTGGGTTAGGTGAGTCTTGGGACCCCCCATGGCATCATCCTGACCCCCAATATTCCCTTGGGGATTCCAGAGGTGAGAGCGGAATTACAGGGGTAAGGGGGGCCCGTCAGGTGGGTGCTACGGGACCCCAAGATTTCTAATGGAGGCTCTGCTTACTTCATCTAAAGCAAATAAAAAAGTTACTTAAAAAAAAAAAATTGTTATTATTACAACTATGATTATTATTAATATTTTTTTACCATTACCTTTATTATTGTTATAATTATTAGTTTTGTTATTAATATTATTATTATTCAGATTTTCTCTTAGATTGTAAGCTCCCAGGATCAGCCCCTCCCTCTTAGATTGTAAGCTCCCAGGATCAGCCCCTCCCTCTTAGATTGTAAACTCCCAGAATCAGCCCCTCCCTCTTAGATTGTAAACTCCCGGGATCAGCCCCTCCCTCTTAGATTGTAAGCTCCCGGGATCAGCCCCTCCCTCTTAGATTGTAAGCTCCCAGGATCAGGGCCCTCCCTCTTAGATTGTAAGCTCCCAGGATCAGCCCCTCCCTCTTAGATTGTAAGCTCCCAGGATCAGCCCCTCCCTCTTAGATTGTAAGCTCCCAGGATCAGCCCCTCCCTCTTAGATTGTAAGCTCCCATGATCAGCCCCTCCCTCTTAGATTGTAAGCTCCCAGGATCAGCCCCTCCCTCTTAGATTGTAAGCTCCCAGGATCAGCCCCTCCCTCTTAGATTGTAAGCTCCCAGGATCAGGCCCCTCCCTCTTAGATTGTAAGCTCCCAGGATCATCCCCTCCCTCCTAGATTGTAAGCTCCCAGGATCATCCCCTCCCTCCTAGATTGTAAGCTCCCAGAATCAGCCCCTCCCTCTTAGATTGTAAGCTCCCAGGATCAGCCCCTCCCTCCTAGATTGTAAGCTCCCGGGATCAGCCCCTCCTATCCCTCTTGTATTGATCTGTATTGTTGCTGTATTGTCTCCCGTTATATTGTAGCGCTGAGCACACTGTTGGCGCCATAAATCCTGTATAATAATAATAATAATAATAATATAAATCCTGTATAATAATAATAATAATATAAATCCTGTATAATAATAATAATATAAATCCTGTATAATAATAATAATATAAATCTTGTATAATAATAATAATATAAATCCTGTATAATAATAATAATAATATAAATCCTGTATAATAATAATAATATAAATCCTGTATAATAATAATAATAATATAAATCCTGTATAATAATAATAATAATATAAATCCTGTATAATAATAATAATATAAATCTTGTATAATAATAATAATAATAATAATAATAATAATATAAATCCTGTATAATAATAATAATAATAATATAAATCCTGTATAATAATATTAAATATAAATCTTGTATAATAATAATAATAATATAAATCCTGTATAATAATAATAATATAAATCTTGTATAATAATAATAATATAAATCCTGCATAATAATATAAATCCTGTATAATAATAATAATAATAATATAAATCCTGTATAATAATAATAATATAAATCCTGTATAATAATAATTATATATATAAATCCTGTATAATAATAATAATATAAATCCTGCATAATAATAATAATAATAATAATAATAATAATATAAATCCTGCATAATAATATAAATCCTGTATAATAATAATAATAATAATAATAATAATAATATAAATCCTGCATAATAATATAAATCCTGTATAATAATAATAAAATAAATCTTGTATAATAATAATAATAATATAAATCCTGTATAATAATAATAATAATAATAATACAGTAATTTTATTGTTACTATTAATATTGCTATCATTAATATTATTATTATTGGTATAATTATTATTTTTGTTATTATTATTATTATTAGTATTCATATTCTTGCTATTTATATTATTTGTGGCTTGTGATCAGAGAGCACAATGTCAGGGTATCCAGGGAGCATCATGTTAGAGCGTCAGCTCTGCGGTTCAGGACGGTTGTTTGTTGTGCTCTCCATGGTGACGGTCCCTGCGTTCCTCGGGGAGATGGATGGCGTGGCCGGGAGTATTTCAGGACCTTGGACAGAAACCAGCCGGCTGGCAGCTGTGAGTGTTTCCAGCTCTGTGCCGGTGCCAGCTGCTGCCAGTCCCTGCACCCTCCGGTGCCCCCCCGCCCTCCTCTCCGGAGATAATAGGAGGCTGTTTACAACGCTCAGCCATTTCCTGACAAATATCTCCTCCGGCTTCTCCAAAGTCTGATGCTGGAGGAAACCCGCGGAACGTTCCCACTACCCCGAGAACTGCGCAAAGTGCCGGATTAGGGGGAAGGGTTAACGAGCTGAGCCTGGAAGGGTGTCCACGCTAGGAAGGGTTAACGAGCTGAGCCTGGAAGGGTGTCCACGCTAGGAAGGGTTAACGAGCTGAGCCTGGAAGGGTGTCCACGCTAGGAAGGGTTAACGAGCTGAGCCTGGAAGGGTGTCCACGCTAGGAAGGGTTAACGAGCTGAGCCTGGAAGGGTGTCCACGCTAGGAAGGGTTAACGAGCTGAGCCTGGAAGGGTGTCCACGCTAGGAAGGGTAAACGAGCTGAGCCTGGAAAGGTGTCCACGATTGGAAGGGTTAACGAGCTGAGCCTGGAAGGGTGTCCACACTAGGAAGGGTTAACGAGCTGAGCCTGGAAAGGTGTCCACACTAGGAAGGGTTAAGGAGCTGAGCCTGGAAAGGTGTCCACACTAAGAAGGGTTAACGAGCTGAGCCTGGAAGGGTGACCACACTAGGAAGGGTTAAGGAGCTGAGCCTGGAAAGGTGTCCACACTAGGAAGGGTTAAGGAGCTGAGCCTGGAAGGGTGTCCACACTAGGAAGGGTTAAGGAGCTGAGCCTGGAAGGGTGTCCACACTAGGAAGGGTTAAGGAGCTGAGCCTGGAAGGGTGTCCACGCTAGGAAGGGTTAACGAGCTGAGCCTGGAAGGGTGACCACACTAGAAAGGGTTAAGGAGCTGAGCCTGGAAGGGTGTCCACAATAGGAAGGGTTAAGGAGCTGAGCCTGGAAGGGTTAAGGAGCTGAGCCTGGAAGGGTGTCCACACTAGGAAGGGTTAAGGAGCTGAGCCTGGAAGGGTGTCCACACTAGGAAGGGTTAAGGAGCTGAGCCTGGAAGGGTGTCCACACTAGGAAGGGTTAAGGAGCTGAGCCTGGAAGGTTGTCCACACTAGGAAGGGTTAAGGAGCTGAGCCTGGAAGGGGGTGCACACTAGGAAGGGTTAAGGAGCTGAGCCTGGAAAGGTGTCCACACTAGGAAGGGTTAACGAGCTGAGCCTGGAAGGGTGTCCACACTAGGAAGGGTTAAGGAGCTGAGCCTGGAAGGGTGACCACACTAGGAAGGGTTAAGGAGCTGAGCCTGGAAGGGTGTCCACACTAGGAAGGGTTAAGGAGCTGAGCCTGGAAGGGTGTCCACACTAGGAAGGGTTAAGGAGCTGAGCCTGGAAAGGTGTCCACACTAGGAAGGGTTAACGAGCTGAGCCTGGAAGGGTGTTCCCACTAGGAGGGGTTCCCAGTGGGGTGGTGGGTGTCGGTCGGTGTCAGTGATGTCATTTCCCGGTGGGGTGGTGGGTGTCGGTCGGTGTCAGTGATGTCATTTCCCGGTGGGGTGGTGGGTGTCGGTCGGTGTCAGTGATGTCATTTCCCGGTGGGGTGTTGGGAGTCGGTCGGTGTCAGTGATGTCAGTTCCCGGTGGGGTGGTGGGTGTCAGTCGGTGTCAGTGATGTCATTTCCCGGTGAGGTGGTGGGTGTCGGTCGGTGTCAGTGATGTCAGTTCCCAGTGGGGTGTTGGGAGTGGGTCGGTGTCAGTGATGTCCTTTCCCGGTGGGGTGGTGGGTGTTGGTCGGTGTCAGTGATGTTATTTCCCGGTGGAGTGGTGGGTGTCGGTCGGTGTCAGTGATGTCATTTCCCGGTGGGGTGGTGGGTGTCGGTCGGTGTCAGTGATGTCAGTTCCCAGTGGGGTGGTGGATGTCGGCCGGTGTCAGTGATGTCATTAGTTCCTGGTGGGGTGGTGGGTGTCAGTTGGTGTCAGTGATGTCAGTTCCCAGTGGGGTGGTGGGTGGCGGTCAGTGTCAGTGATGTCATTTCCTGGTGGGGTGGTGGGTGTCGGTTGGTGTCAGTGATGTCATTTCCCTGTGGGGTGGTGTGTGTCGGTCGGTGTCAGTGATGTAATTTCCCGGTGTGGTGGTGGGTGTCAGTGATGTCAGTTCCCAGTGGGGTGGTGGGTGTCGGTTGGTGTCAGTGATGTCAGTTCCCAGTGGGGTGGTGGGTGTCGGTTGGTGTCAGTGATGTCAGTTCCCAGTGGGGTGGTGGGTGTTGGTCGGTGTCAGTGATGTCATTTCCCAGTGGGGTGCTGGGTGTCGGTCGGTGTCAGTGATGTCAGTTCCCAGTGGGGTGGTGGGTGTCGGTCGGTGTCAGTGATGTCATTAGTTCCTGGTGGGGTGGTGGGTGTCAGTTGGTGTCAGTGATGTCAGTTCCCAGTGGGGTGGTGGGTGGCGGTCAGTGTCAGTGATGTCATTTCCTGGTGGGGTGGTGGGTGTCGGTTGGTGTCAGTGATGTCATTTCCCTGTGGGGTGGTGTGTGTCGGTCGGTGTCAGTGATGTAATTTCCCGGTGTGGTGGTGGGTGTCAGTGATGTCAGTTCCCAGTGGGGTGGTGGGTGTCGGTTGGTGTCAGTGATGTCTGTTCCCAGTGGGGTGGTGGGTGTCGGTTGGTGTCAGTGATGTCAGTTCCCAGTGGGGTGGTGGGTGTTGGTCGGTGTCAGTGATGTCATTTCCCGGTGGGGTGGTGGGTGTCGGTTGGTGTCAGTGATGTCAGTTCCCGGTGGGGTGGTGGGTGTCGGTTGGTGTCAGTGATGTCAGTTCCCAGTGGGGTGGTGGGTGTCGGTCGGTGTCAGTGATGTCATTTCCCGGTGGGGTGGTGGGTGTCGGTCGGTGTCAGTGATGTCATTTCCCGGTGGGGTGGTGGGTGTCGGTCGGTGTCAGTGATGTCATTTCCCGGTGGGGTGGTGGGTGTCGGTCGGTGTCAGTGATGTCATTTCCCGGTGGGGTGTCGGTCGGTGTCAGTGATGTCAGTTCCCAGTGGGGTGGTGGGTGTCGGTCGGTGTCAGTGATGTCATTTCCCGGTGGGGTGCTGGGTGTCGGTCGGTGTCAGTGATGTCAGTTCCCAGTGGGGTGGTGGGTGTCGGTTGGTGTCATTTCCTGGTGGGTTGTTGGGGGTCGGTTGGTGTCAGTGATGTCAGTTCCCAGTGGGGTGGTGGGTGTCGGTTGGTGTCAGTGATGTCAGTTCCCAGTGGGGTGGTGGGTGTTGGTTGGTGTCAGTGATGTCACTTCCCGGTGGGGTGGTGGGTGTCGGTCGGTGTCAGTGATGTAATTTCCCGGTGCGGTGGTGGGTGTCAGTGATGTCAGTTCCCAGTGGGGTGGTGGGTGTCGGTTGGTGTCATTTCCTGGTGGGTTGTTGGGGGTCGGTTGGTGTCAGTGATGTCAGTTCCCAGTGGGGTGGTGGGTGTCGGTTGGTGTCAGTGATGTCAGTTCCCAGTGGGGTGGTGGGTGTCGGTTGGTGTCAGTGATGTCAGTTCCCAGTGGGGTGGTGGGTGTCGGTTGGTGTCAGTGATGTCAGTTCCCAGTGGGGTGGTGGGTGTTGGTCGGTGTCAGTGATGTCACTTCCCGGTGGGGTGGTGGGTGTCGGTCGGTGTCAGTGATGTAATTTCCCGGTGTGGTGGTGGGTGTCAGTGATGTCAGTTCCCAGTGGGGTGGTGGGTGTTGGTCGGTGTCAGTGATGTCACTTCCCGGTGGGGTGGTGGGTGTCGGTCGGTGTCAGTGATGTAATTTCCCGGTGTGGTGGTGGGTGTCAGTGATGTCAGTTCCCAGTGGAGTGGTGGGTGTCGGTTGGTGTCAGTGATGTCAGTTCCCAGTGGGGTGGTGGGTGTCGGTTGGTGTCAGTGATGTCAGTTCCCAGTGGGGTGGTGGGTGTTGGTCGGTGTCAGTGATGTCATTTCCCGGTGGGGTGGTGGGTGTCGGTTGGTGTCAGTGATGTCAGTTCCCAGTGGGGTGGTGGGTGTCGGTCGGTGTCAGTGATGTCATTTCCCGGTGGGGTGTTGGGTGTCGGTCGGTGTCAGTGATGTCATTTCCCGGTGGGGTGCTGGGTGTCGGTTGGTGTCAGTGATGTCAGTTCCCAGTGGGGTGGTGGGTGTCGGTCGGTGTCAGTGATGTCAGTTCCCAGTGGGGTGGTGGGTGTCGGTCGGTGTCAGTGATGTCATTTCCCGGTGGGGTGCTGGGTGTCGGTCGGTGTCAGTGATGTCATTTCCCGGTGGGGTGCTGGGTGTCGGTCGGTGTCAGTGATGTCAGTTCCCAGTGGGGTGGTGGGTGTCGGTCGGTGTCAGTGATGTCAGTTCCCAGTGGGGTGGTGGGTGTTGGTCGGTGTCAGTGATGTCAGTTCCCAGTGGGGTGGTGGGTGTCAGTTGGTGTCATTTCCTGGTGGGTTGTTGGGTGTCGGTCGGTGTCAGTGATGTCATTTCCCGGTGGGGTGGTGGGTGTCGGTTGGTGTCAGTGATGTCAGTTCCCAGTGGGGTGCTGGGTGTCGGTCGGTGTCAGTGATGTCATTTCCCAGTGGGGTGGTGGGTGTCGGTCGGTGTCAGTGATGTCAGTTCCCAGTGGGGTGGTGGGTGTCAGTTGGTGTCATTTCCTGGTGGGTTGTTGGGTGTCGGTCGGTGTCAGTGATGTCAGTTCCCAGTGGGGTGGTGGGTGTCGGTCGGTGTCAGTGATGTCAGTTCCCAGTGGGGTGGTGGGTGTCAGTTGGTGTCATTTCCTGGTGGGGTGGTGGGTGTCGGTCGGTGTCAGTGATGTCATTTCCCGGTGGGGTGGTGGGTGTCGGTTGGTGTCAGTGATGTCATTAGTTCCTGGTGGGGTGGGACCCTGAATATCATCATGACACCCAAGATCCAGACAGACCAATCAGAGAAGAGGGGTGCCCACATGTGAAGAGTGTCATCACCCAGACCGGCCAATCAGAGAATGCATTCGGTTGACTCCTCCTGGTGATTAGATATCTACAAATTTGAGAAATCCAATCAGATTTCACCTCCTCCAGCCAATCAGAGTTCATCTCCAGCATCTTCTTCTCTGATTGGAAGGTATTCTGGGCACACACCCTGCACAAGAAATAGTAACTGTGTTGCCCATAGCAACCAATGTGTAAGTGTCCCCACCCCCCTCCATCATCATCCTCTGTCCTGCAGGGGCGTGACTGGGGGAGAGTGGGCAGGACAGTAATGGGTATGTGGAGTAGAGTGGGTGTGGCTGGGTGGTGGAGTGGGTGGGGCAGTAATACTTTTACTCTGTTGCTGGGGTGTGGCCAGGTGGAGTGGGTGGGGCAGTAATACTTTTACTCTGTTGCTGGGGCGTGGCCAGGTGGTGGAGTGGGCGGGGCAGTAATACTTTTACTCTGCTGGGGTGTGGCCAGGTGGTGGAGTGGGTGGGGCAGTAATACTTTTACTCTGCTGCTGGGGCGTGGCCTGGTGTTGGAGTGGGTGTGGCAGTAATACTTTTACTCTGTCCTGGGGTGTGGCTGGGTAGTGGAGTGGGTGGGGCAGTGACACTTTTACTCTTTTGCTGGGGTGTGGCCAGGTAGTGGAGTGGGCGGGGCAGTAATACTTTTACTCTGTCCTGGAGTGTGGCTGGGTGGTGGAGTGGGTGGGGCAGTAATACTTTTACTCTGTTGGGGTGTGGCCAGGTGGTGGAGTGGGCGGGGCAGTAATACTTTTACTCTGCTGGGGTGTGGCCAGGTGGTGGAGTGGGTGGGGCAGTAATACTTTTACTCTGCTGCTGGGGCGTGGCCTGGTGTTGGAGTGGGTGCGGCAGTAATACTTTTACTCTGTCCTGGGGTGTGGCTGGGTAGTGGAGTGGGTGGGGCAGTGACACTTTTACTCTTTTGCTGGGGTGTGGCCAGGTAGTGGAGTGGGCGGGGCAGTAATACTTTTACTCTGTCCTGGAGTGTGGCTGGGTGGTGGAGTGGGTGGGGCAGTAATACTTTTACTCTGTTGGGGTGTGGCCAGGTGGTGGAGTGGGCGGGGCAGTAATACTTTTACTCTGCTGGGGTGTGGCCAGGTGGTGGAGTGGGTGGGGCAGTAATACTTTTACTCTGCTGCTGGGGCGTGGCCTGGTGTTGGAGTGGGTGCGGCAGTAATACTTTTACTCTGTCCTGGGGTGTGGCTGGGTAGTGGAGTGGGTGGGGCAGTGACACTTTTACTCTTTTGCTGGGGTGTGGCCAGGTAGTGGAGTGGGCGGGGCAGTAATACTTTTACTCTGTCCTGGAGTGTGGCTGGGTGGTGGAGTGGGTGGGGCAATGATACTTTTACTCTTTTGCTGGGGAGTGGCCAGATGGTGGAGTGGGCGGGGCAGTAATACTTTTACTGTTTCTGGGGCGTGGCCAGGTGCTGGAGTTGGCACGGCAGTAATACTTTTACTCTGTTCCTGGGGTGTGGCTGGATGGTTGAGTGGGCGGGGCAGTCGTACTGTTACTCTTTTGCTGGGGTGTGGACAGATGGTGGAGTGGGCGGGGCAGTGATACTTTTACTCTGTTGCTGGGGAGTGGCCAGGTGGTGGAGTGGGCGGGGCAGTGGTTCAGACCTGTCATATATGGGGGGGGGGGGGGTGTTCTCCAGGCTCTGTGTGTTCCGAACATGACAACCTGCAACCTCCCCCTCTCTCTGCACAGTCCAGCAGATAGGCCTCCCCTCCCCGCCAGAGCTCCGGTCACTGTCAGTAAGAACGGCATATATATATATTTTACATTAATTATGTGTTTATGTATTTTTTATTATTTATGTATTCATTTTTTTATGTTTATTATAATTATTATATTTTATTTAATGTTTAATATGTGTGTATTTAATAATTAAGTTATGTATTTTATTATTTATGTATTCATTTTTTTATGTTTATTATATTTATTATATTTTATTTAATATGTGTATATTTAATAATTAAGTTATGTATTTTATTATTTATGTATTCATTTTTTTATGTTTATTATATTTATTATATTTTATTTAATATGTGTATATTTAATAATTAAGTTATGTATTTTATTATTTATGTATTCATTTTTTTTATGTTTATTATAATTATTATATTTTATTTAATATCTGTGTATTTAATAATTAAGTTATGTATTTTATTATTTATGTATTCATTTTTTTATGTTTATTATATTTATTATATTTTATTTAATATGTGTATATTTAATAATTAAGTTATGTATTTTATTATTTATGTATTCATTTTTTTTATGTTTATTATAATTATTATATTTTATTTAATATCTGTGTATTTAATAATTAAGTTATGTATTTTATTATTTATGTATTCATTTTTTTATGTTTATTATAATTATTATATTTTATTTAATATCTGTGTATTTAATAATTGTGTTTATGTATTTTTTATTATTTATGTATTCATTTTTTTTATGTTTATTATAATTATTATATTTTATTTAATATCTGTGTATTTAATAATTAAGTTATGTATTTTATTATTTATGTATTCATTTTTTTTATGTTTATTATAATTATTATATTTTATTTAATATCTGTGTATTTAATAATTAAGTTATGTATTTTATTATTTATGTATTCATTTTTTTATGTTTATTATAATTATTATATTTTATTTAATATCTGTGTATTTAATAATTGTGTTTATGTATTTTTTATTATTTATGTATTCATTTTTTTTATGTTTATTATAATTATTATATTTTATTTAATATCTGTGTATTTAATAATTAAGTTATGTATTTTATTATTTATGTATTCATTTTTTTATGTTTATTATATTTATTATATTTTATTTAATATCTGTGTATTTAATAATTAAGTTATATATTTATCAATAATAAATGAATATTAAATTGTTTTATTCCTTTTCTGTATATATACTTTGTACGTTCTTTATTATGCAGCTGATTATTTGTATTATCTATCTACGGATTTTTTTATACTTTATTATGTATTTATGTGTTTAATATTAAATAATTATGTTCTTTATTAATAATACATATTTTTATTAGATTTTTTTTTATTTTTTATTATTATATATTTATACAGTTGTGCTCAAAAGTTTCCCTCCCCCGGCAGAAATTGTATAATTTTGGCATTAATATTGAAAATATGACGGATCTGCCAAAAAATGCTCTATTATTGAAGGATGATGATCACATGACGCCATTTATTATCACATCGTTGTTATCTGTCACGTGTCCCCCCGCACGCCCCGCCCACAGCGACTAGCTAACCGAGGAGCGCACGTGCGGCCGTGACTTGGGGGTACGAGGGAATAAAGGGGACTTTGAATATATAAAACCGTATATAAGATCAGCCGTGATATACTTCCACAGCCCGCACTACCTCTGCCCACCACCGGGGGGAGACTCCACTCCAATCCAGATGGTGGACCACACACTGGCAGATACAAATCTTACATACAATCTGGTGCACTGATTAGAGTTGAGGAGCAGCTTAGTAATCACACCCTTCTAGGGCCCCTCCAGCTATCCTACAGCTTGAACCCCGGTGTTATCACCCTTCCACTGTCCACACCCCCCCACACACCAGACACACCCCTCCCCCACACACCCCCACACCAGACACACCACAAAAGGTAGCCTGCCACCACCCAGCAGTTTATCCACAGAACGGTCTGCTGGGACACCCCACACACACTGATCTTCGTCTGGCCGATCTGTTACCTTTTACAATCTGCCCACACACACTGCGATTGCATACAGATTGGCAATGAGCTGACCGAGCGTTTAAAGGCACTAAAATATGATACAATCTAATCCAATCCAATCTAATCTCTCCAATCTAATCTCTCCAATCTCGTCTCTCCGGAGAGCCCGAGCTTAAATACACAGAAGTCACTAATTAATTTTATGATTTAATTTCCCAAAAGTGGGCGGGGCATAAAATATGTACAAAGTATAAAAAGTTACAGAAATACGAGAAGACACACAAATGACTTCACTACAAAATAAAAAGGGAATAAAAAACAGAGATAAAACTTTTACCGAGATCTATCCTGCGACTGGAACAAGTCAGAGAGTCCGCAATCCGTTGGTCGATCGAACCGGCTCCATACGAATCACAACATCCATATCTCAGGGTCCTCAATTTATGGGGATATGGATGTAGGTGGGACATTAGTCCTCGGCCAATTGCCTCTGGGGGGTGTTCCTGTACCCGCCCACAGGATGTTCTGGGTCCTGAAATGCCCAAAGTCGATTGGACCTGGAACGGTTTGAATCACCAAGTCGGGGATTGAATTTCCGACACCAGCGCATCAGACCAATCACTGTTCAGCCGTCGTGATCCGGCACCACCTAACCATTTCCTGCATTTTCCTGGCATTCTACAGAGGCCACAAATACAGTTTTTACATGCAGATGTAACCCACAGAGTGTCCAATCAGAAGGAAGTATTTTCATCTCTCTGCAACTAATGTTTTAGCTTTTATGAGGGAGGAAACATACTCCTTTGATCTGTGGATTTACTTTAAAGCTCCCCAGACAGATCGGGGCCCCCCTGGTCATCTCCAGCCATTTCCTTCCAGGTTTCCCCGAAGGTGACAAATCTTATTGGCCCCCAGGTGTCACTTCCAGCCTGGAAGCTGCTCTGTCTTTTCAGATGCTAATGGCTGAGCACATGTCTCTGACGGAATATATGAATGAACACATCTTTAATAACAAGGAATGAACACAGGCTCCTTTTTAAATCATAATGATAACAGAAATCACCCAAATGGCCCTGATCGGAAGTCTCCGCCCCCGGATCGGAAGTCTCCGCCCCCGGATCGGAAGTCTCCGCCCCCCGGATCGGAAGTCTCCGCCCCCCAGATCGGAAGTTTCCCCCCCCGGATCGGAAGTCTCCGCCCCCCGGATCGGAAGTCTCCGCCCCCCGGATCGGAAGTCTCCGCCCCCCGGATCGGAAGTCTCCGCCCCCCGGATCGGAAGTCTCTTCCCCCCGGATCGGAAGTCTACACCCTCTGGATCGGAAGTCTCCGCCCCCGAATCAGAAGTCTCCGCCCCCGGATCAGAATTCTCCACCCCCGGATCAGAATTCTCCACCCCCGGATCAGTAGTCCCTGCCCCCGGATCAGAAGTCCCCTCCCCCGGATCAGAAGTCTCCTCCCCCCGGATCAGAAGTCTCCTCCCCCCGGATCAGAAGTCTCCTCCCCCGGATCAGAAGTCTCCTCCCCCGGATCAGAAGTCTCCGCTCCCGGATCAGAAGTCTCCGCCCCCTGGAATGTGGGGCCTTGGTAGGGGACACACACGGGTTACAATGCCAATTAGAGGTTCATGTCCCACATCTGTGGCTTCTTACATCACAATCAGTGTCAGTGTATAAATGGTCGGTGAGTTTGTTCGCTCTCACGTGGAAGCACTGAGCAGGCTAGATACAGAGCCATGGGGATCAGAAAAGAACTGTCAAAAGTCCTGCGTAACAAGGTAATGGAACTTTATAAAGATGGAAAAGGACATAAAAAGATGTCCAAAGCCAATCAGTCCTGTTCCATCACCTATTAAGACGTGGAAAGTTCGGGGATCTCTGGATACCAAGCCGAGGTCAGGGAGACCAAGAAAGATGGCGGCCACAACTGACAGAAGTAACTCTTTTTTTTTTTCTGACCTTATCGGACCTGAGTCCCGGGCCACAGAGCTTGCAATCTAAAAGCGTGATTGATGGCAAAGGTAAAAGAAACTGAAAAAATTATCAACTTATTTTGAAGGGGCGGAGAAAGGAAATTCTTTTTACCTGATCTTCATCCTTGTAGCTGGGTCACAGAGCTTGCAATCTAACGGGGGGATCGATGGCGGAGGCACCAGGACCTGAAAAGATACAATTCTGAATTCACATCGAATTATTGCCAAAGGCGGAGTAAGGAAATCATTTTTCTGACCTTCATCCTCATCGGACCTGACTCCTCGGCCACAGAGCTTGCAATCTAAAGGCGCGATCGATGACAAAGGTAACAAAAACTGAAAAAAAAAATTGAAATATTTTAAAGGGGCGGAGTCAAAAAACTGAAAGAATTCTGCATAAACATCGAATATTCTTCATTTTTACCAAACTTTTCAATGAGAACCCCGGGCCACAGAGCTTGCAATCTAAAGGCGCGAAGGTAAAAAGAACCATTTTATTTTGAAGGGGCGGAGTTACGACATTATTTTTCTGCCCTTTTTGGACTCAAGTCCCGGGCCACAGAGCTTGCAATCTAAAGTGCGATCGATTGGCGGAGGTAACAAAAACTGAAAAAAAACATCGAATTATTTTGAAGGGGCGGAGTCAAAAAACTGAAAGAATTCTGAATCAACATCGAATATTCTTCATTTTTACTGAACTTTTGAATGGGAACCCCGGGCCACAGAGCTTGCAATCTAACAGTGCGATCGATGACAAAGGTAACAAATACAATGAAAAAACATCAAATTATTTTGAAGGGGCGGAGTTAGGAAATCCTTTTTCTGACCTCTGTCGTTGGGCCACAGAGCTTGCAATCTAAAGGTGCAATCGATGACAGAGGTAAAAAGAAATGGAAAAACGCATCAATTTAATTTGAAGGGGCGGAGTTACGAAATTATTTTTCTGCCCTTATCAGACTCAAGTTCCGGGCCGCAGAGCTTGCAATCTTAATGCGACCGATGACAAAGGTAGCAAAAACTGACAAAAACATCAAATTATATTTAAGGGGCGGAGTCAAAAAACAGAATTCTGAATAAACATCGAATATTCTTCATTCTTACCGAACTTTTGAATAGGAACCCCGGACCACAGAGCTTGCAATCTAAAGGCGCGATCGATGGCAAAGGTAACGAGAACTGAAAAACAGCGCATCATTTTATTTTGAAGGGGCGGAGTCAGGAAATCATTTTTCTGACCTCTATCCTTGGGCCCCGGGCCACAGAGCTTGCAATCTAAAGGAACGATCGATGGCAAAGGTAACAAATACAATGAAAAAACATTGAATTGTTTTGAAGGGGCGGAGTCAGGAAATCCTTTTTCTGACCTCTGTCGTTGGGCCACAGAGCTTGCAATCCAACGGCGCGATCGATGGCAGAGGTAATAAAAATTGAAAAAAAAGCATCAAATCATTTTTAAGGGGCGGAGTCAAAAAACTGAAAGAATTCTGAATCAACATCGAATATTCTTCATTTTTACTGAACTTTTGAATGGGAACCCCGGGCCACAGAGCTTGCAATCTAACAGTGCGATCGATGGCAAAGGTAACAAATACAATGAAAAAACATTGAATTGTTTTGAAGGGGCGGAGTCAGGAAATCCTTTTTCTGACCTCTGTCGTTGGGCCACAGAGCTTGCAATCTAAAGGTGCGATCGATGACAGAGGTAAAAAGAAATGGAAAAACGCATCAATTTATTTTGAAGGGGAGGCACCAGGAACTGAAAAAATGAAATTCTGAATTCACATCGAATTATTGCCAAAGGCGGAGTAAGGAAATCATTTTTCCGCATCGGACCTGAGCCCCGGGCCACAGAGCTTGCAATCCAACGGCGCGATCGATGGCAGAGGTAATAAAAATTGAAAAAAAGGCATCAAATCATTTTTAAGGGGCGGAGTCAAAAAACTGAAAGAATTCTGAATCAACATCGAATATTCTTCATTTTTACTGAACTTTTGAATGGGAACCCCGGGCCACAGAGCTTGCAATCTAAAGGTGCGATCGATGGCAAAGGTAACAAATACAATGAAAAAACATCGAATTATTTTGAAGGGGCGGAGTCAGGAAATCATTTTTCTGACCTCTGTCGTTGGGCCACAGAGCTTGCAATCTAAAAGTGCGATCGATGGCAAAGGTAACAAATACAATAAAAAAACATCAAATTATTTTGAAGGGGCGGAGTTATGAAATTATTTTTTCTGACCTCAACGGACTCAATTCCTGGGCTGCAGAGCTTGCAATCTAACGGGGGAGATCGATGGCGGAGGCACCAGGAACTGAAATACAATTCCAAGGCGGAGTAAAGAAATCATTTTTCCTCATCGGACCTGAGCCCCGGGCCGCAGAGCTTGCAATCTAACGGGGGGATCGATGGGGATGGGGAACAAAAACTGAAAGAAACATCAAATTATTTTGAAGGGGCGGAGTCAGGAAATCCTTTTTCTCTATCGTTGGGCCCCGGGCCACAGAGCTTGCAATCTAAAGACGCGATCGGCGGCGGATGATTAACGCCGTAAACGCCTCCTTTTTTGGCGCTAATCCCCCGATTGGACTTGCCATCGCAGCACCTGGCCCCCCCCCCCCTTTTCCTTGGAACGATCGTTAGCGCCGTGTCGTCATGGGTTCTTTGGGCGATCGCTCCCGGCTGCGCGCTCCTGCCATTGAGGTGGCTGTCAGCTCTTCATGTGACACAGGCTTCCTATAGATGGTGCAGTAGCACCTCCTCCTCCTCCTCCTCCTCCTCCTCCTCCTCATGCACACAGACCTGTCCCCCCCCCCACCATCCTTCCCTTTCATAGCCCAGGAGCCTGCAGCCCGGTGATGCTTCCCAGCTGGGATTTCCCGGGTCTGACAGCGGAGGGGGAGGCAGGAGGAGGAGGAGGAGGAGCGGCGGAGGAGCAGCAGCACAGGCAGCACACCATCCGTCTGCTGGAGCATCACTTCTGCCTCCTCTCCTAATAAGGGGATGCCTGGTGGAGGAGACGGCCCAGGCTGCCTGCCAGCCACGACCTAGAGCGCACGTCCCGGCGCCCTGCGTGTCACCGCCAACGCCGTCGGGCGCAGGTGACCAACAAGGAGAGCGCCGCCAACCGTTTTCTAGGAAGATCGCCGACCTCCCCTTCTCTTGCACGCTGGAACACCGATTCCCGCCTTCCACAACAAAGGATCATGGGATGGTAGCGCCCCCCCACCGCCGCCGCCGCCACCACCACCACTTGGGCGCTCGAGGCCACTGAGATCTCTGCAAGCGCTAGTTGGGAATCGCGCCGTCGGAACGTACTTGGCGCCAACCTGTTTGGATTCTGCGTGACTCCTAGTCCCCCCCCCCCCATTCCCTCGTGTGCCAGGTCAGGGTGGTAAGGTGAGGACACGTCCTTGAGGTGGGCCGGGTGGAGTTGAGGAACGTCGGTGAGAGTTTGGTACATACGGAGGGGTACGGGGGGGGGGGGGGAGGGTAGGGTTCTGGCCATCGTCTGCCTGTTGCGGTCGCCGAGGCGTATAAAGCATGGTGACGTTCTGTGGACGGCGGGCTTCACGTGTCCCTACGCTGCCGCTGCACGACGGAGCCCAGAGCCAGCTGACGGTGGTCCTTCTTATCTGGGGGGGGGAGGTTCCGCGTCTCCGGCATCTAGGCATTGTTGGCTAATAATAGGCTGACTCCTCGGCGGCTCGCGGTGTGACAAGCGGGGTCCCTGTGGCGGTGCGCGCCTTTGTCTGCCACTTCTAGTCCGTCTGGGATTCATTCATATCACTCTTGCCTTGGGAGGGGGGGTGGGGTGGGTAGGGGGCGGGGTTGCGTGCCACGGAAGAGTTAACCGAGGGCGCACGTGTTGTTCTGTAGACTGAAGTACGATGGCGGGCCACCAGCTGATCTGAATACAGGTGCACGCGGCGGCGTGACAGGTGCATGTGCCGTGCGGCGTTACGTATCCCTAGCATCAGGTAAGACCGTAAGAGCCACCAATGACCCCCAACAAGTCCACCGGCATTGGCTAGCTGGAGGCACATCTATGTTCTGGCATCGTCCTCCATCCCTCGTTGTCTTCTGTTACCGTGGAAAGGATCGAGCTCCGTCCTCTCCGTCATCTCAGTCTGGAACTTTTGGGCTCTCTATGTCTCCTGGCTTCTTCACCGCTGCCCACCGGGTGGATGTGACTCGGTCTCCTTCCATATTGCCTTTGTGTGTGCGGTGGATGTGGCACCTATCACCCTTCGTCTGACCGCAAGAAGGACCGCGCACAGGACGGACTCATGGGATAAGGATGCCGGTCCGTAGAGGTCACGTGGCCCCTCAGAACACCTTCCTGGACACCATCATACGCAAGTTTGAAGGACAAAGTAAGTGACCTGACATCAAAGCGTGTTGGTAGAATCTATGGTTCCTGGAGATGCCCATTGGGGCTGTGACTCCGGGTGCAAGCCTCACCAAGTGTGGGGGGCTCCTGGTGTCTTTCTTGCTCAATGCATAAGGTAGGGGGGAGGTGACTCATGAGGTTGCCCATTTCATCCAGGGATGGGGGCAGATTCTGATACCCAGTGTGGCTGGTGGTAGTGGTGCGAGGGTGACTCATGATGTCCACTTGCCCCGTGCAGATGAGAGGGGGGTGACTCCTGATGCTTAGATCACCTAATGCAGGAGGGAGAGCGGTGACTCATGATGCCCACTTGTCCAGTGTAGAAGGGAGGAGGTGGTTCATGATGCCCACTTGTCCAGTGTAGAAGGGAGGAGGTGGTTCATGATGCCCACTTGCCCAGTGTAGAAGGGAGGAGGTGGTTCATGATGCCCACTTGCCCAGTATAGAAGGGAGGAGGTGGTTCATGATGCCCACCTGCCCAGTGTAGAAGGGAGAGCGTTGACTCATGATGCCCACTTGCCCAGTGTAGAAGGGAGAGCGGTGACTCATGATGCCCACTTGCCCAGTGTAGAAGGGAGGAGGTGGTTCATGATGCCCACTTGTCCAGTGTAGAAGGGAGGAGGTGGTTCATGATGCCCACCTGCCCAGTGTAGAAGGGAGGAGGTGGTTCATGATGCCCACCTGCCCAGTGTAGAAGGGAGGAGGTGGTTCCTGATGCCCACCTGCCCAGTGTAGAAGGGAGGAGGTGGTTCATGATGCCCACCTGCCCAGTGTAGAAGGGAGGAGGTGGTTCATGATGCCCACCTGCCCAGTGTAGAAGGGAGGAGGTGGTTCATGATGCCCACCTGCCCAGTGTAGAAGGGAGGAGGTGGTTCATGATGCCCACTTGCCCAGTGTAGAAGTGAGGAGGTGGTTCATGATGCCCACTTGCCCAGTGTAGAAATGAGGAGGTGGTTCATGATGCCCACTTGCCCAGTGTAGAAGGGAGGAGGTGGTTCATGATGCCCACTTGCCCAGTATAGAAGGGAGGAGGTGGTTCATGATGCCCACCTGCCCAGTGTAGAAGGGAGAGCGTTGACTCATGATGCCCACTTGTCCAGTCTAGAAGGGAGGAGGTGGTTCATGATGCCCACCTGCCCAGTGTAGACGGGAGGAGGTGGTTCATGATGCCCACTTGCCCAGTGTAGAAGGGAGAGCGGTGACTCATGATGCCCACTTGCCCAGTGTAGAAGGGAGGAGGTGGTTCATGATGCCCACTTGCCCAGTGTAGAAGGGAGGAGGTGGTTCATGATGCCCACTTGCCCAGTGTAGAAGGGAGGAGGTGGTTCATGATGCCCACTTGCCCAGTGTAGAAGGGAGGAGGTGGTTCATGATGCCCACTTGCCCAGTGTAGAAGGGAGGAGGTGGTTCATGATGCCCACTTGCCCAGTGTAGAAGGGAGGAGGTGGTTCATGATGCCCACTTGCCCAGTGTAGAAGGGAGGAGGTGGTTCATGATGCCCACTTGCCCAGTGTAGAAGGGAGAGCGTTGACTCATGATGCCCACTTGTCCAGTCTAGAAGGGAGGAGGTGGTTCATGATGCCCACATGCCCAGTGTAGAAGGGACAGCGGTGACTCATGATGCCCACTTGTCCAGTCTAGAAGGGAGGAGGTGGTTCATGATGCCCACCTGCCCAGTGTAGACGGGAGGAGGTGGTTCATGATGCCCACTTGCCCAGTGTAGAAGGGAGAGCGGTGACTCATGATGCCCACTTGCCCAGTGTAGAAGGGAGGAGGTGGTTCATGATGCCCACTTGCCCAGTGTAGAAGGGAGGAGGTGGTTCATGATGCCCACTTGCCCAGTGTAGAAGGGAGGAGGTGGTTCATGATGCCCACCTGCCCAGTGTAGAAGGGAGGAGGCGCTTCATGATGCCCAATGTAGAAGGGAGGAGGTGGTTCATGATGCCCACTTGCCCAGTGTAGAAGAGAGGCGGTGGTTCATGATGCCCACCTGCCCAGTGTAGAAAGGAGGAGGTGGTTCATGATGCCCACCTGCCCAGTGTAGAAAGGAGGAGGTGGTTCATGATGCCCACTTGCCCAGTTTAGAAGGGAGGAGGTGGTTCATGATGCCCACTTGCCCAGTGTAGAAGGGAGGAGGTGGTTCATGATGCCCACTTGCCCAGTGTAGAAGAGAGGCGGTGGTTCATGATGCCCACCTGCCCAGTGTAGAAGGTGGTTCATGATGCCCACTTGCCCAGTGTAGAAGAGAGGCGGTGGTTCATGATGCCCACCTGCCCAGTGTAGAAGGGAGGAGGCGCTTCATGATGCCCAATGTAGAAGGGAGGAGGTGGTTCATGATGCCCACTTGCCCAGTGTAGAAGGGAGGAGGTGGTTCATGATGCCCACTTGCCCAGTGTAGAAGAGAGGCGGTGGTTCATGATGCCCACCTGCCCAGTGTAGAAGGGAGGAGGTGGTTCATGATGCCCACTTGCCCAGTGTAGAAGAGAGGAGGTGGTTCATGATGCCCACCTGCCCAGTGTAGAAGGGAGGAGGTGGTTCATGATGCCCACTTGCCCAGTGTAGAAGGGAGGAGGTGGTTCATGATGCCCACTTGCCCAGTGTAGAAGGGAGGAGGTGGTTCATGATGCCCACTTGCCCAGTGTAGAAGAGAGGCGGTGGTTCATGATGCCCACCTGCCCAGTGTAGAAGGGAGGAGGTGGTTCATGATGCCCACTTGCCCAGTGTAGAAGGGAGGAGGTGGTTCATGATGCCCACTTGCCCAGTGTAGAAGAGAGGCGGTGGTTCATGATGCCCACCTGCCCAGTGTAGAAGGGAGGAGGTGGTTCATGATGCCCACTTGCCCAGTTTAGAAGGGAGGAGGTGGTTCATGATGCCCACCTGCCCAGTGTAGAAGGGAGGAGGTGGTTCATGATGCCCACTTGCCCAGTGTAGAAGAGAGGCGGTGGTTCATGATGCCCACCTGCCCAGTGTAGAAAGGAGGAGGTGGTACATGATGCCCACTTGCCCAGTTTAGAAGGGAGGAGGTGGTTCATGATGCCCACTTGCCCAGTTTAGAAGGGAGGAGGTGGTTCATGATGCCCACTTGCCCAGTGTAGAAGGGAGGAGGTGGTTCATGATGCCCACCTGCCCAGTGTAGAAAGGAGGAGGTGGTACATGATGCCCACCTGCCCAGTGTAGAAGGGAGGAGGTGGTTCATGATGCCCACCTGCCCAGTGTAGAAGGGAGGAGGTGGTTCATGATGCCCACTTGCCCAGTGTAGAAGAGAGGCGGTGGTTCATGATGCCCACCTGCCCAGTGTAGAAAGGAGGAGGTGGTACATGATGCCCACTTGCCCAGTTTAGAAGGGAGGAGGTGGTTCATGATGCCCACCTGCCCAGTGTAGACGGGAGGAGGTGGTTCATGATGCCCACTTGCCCAGTGTAGAAGGGAGAGCGTTGACTCATGATGCCCACTTGTCCAGTCTAGAAGGGAGGAGGTGGTTCATGATGCCCACATGCCCAGTGTAGAAGGGACAGCGGTGACTCATGATGCCCACTTGTCCAGTCTAGAAGGGAGGAGGTGGTTCATGATGCCCACCTGCCCAGTGTAGACGGGAGGAGGTGGTTCATGATGCCCACTTGCCCAGTGTAGAAGGGAGAGCGGTGACTCATGATGCCCACTTGCCCAGTGTAGAAGGGAGGAGGTGGTTCATGATGCCCACTTGCCCAGTGTAGAAGGGAGGAGGTGGTTCATGATGCCCACTTGCCCAGTGTAGAAGGGAGGAGGTGGTTCATGATGCCCACCTGCCCAGTGTAGAAGGGAGGAGGCGCTTCATGATGCCCAATGTAGAAGGGAGGAGGTGGTTCATGATGCCCACTTGCCCAGTGTAGAAGAGAGGCGGTGGTTCATGATGCCCACCTGCCCAGTGTAGAAAGGAGGAGGTGGTTCATGATGCCCACCTGCCCAGTGTAGAAAGGAGGAGGTGGTTCATGATGCCCACTTGCCCAGTTTAGAAGGGAGGAGGTGGTTCATGATGCCCACTTGCCCAGTGTAGAAGGGAGGAGGTGGTTCATGATGCCCACTTGCCCAGTGTAGAAGAGAGGCGGTGGTTCATGATGCCCACCTGCCCAGTGTAGAAGGTGGTTCATGATGCCCACTTGCCCAGTGTAGAAGAGAGGCGGTGGTTCATGATGCCCACCTGCCCAGTGTAGAAGGGAGGAGGCGCTTCATGATGCCCAATGTAGAAGGGAGGAGGTGGTTCATGATGCCCACTTGCCCAGTGTAGAAGGGAGGAGGTGGTTCATGATGCCCACTTGCCCAGTGTAGAAGAGAGGCGGTGGTTCATGATGCCCACCTGCCCAGTGTAGAAGGGAGGAGGTGGTTCATGATGCCCACTTGCCCAGTGTAGAAGAGAGGAGGTGGTTCATGATGCCCACCTGCCCAGTGTAGAAGGGAGGAGGTGGTTCATGATGCCCACTTGCCCAGTGTAGAAGGGAGGAGGTGGTTCATGATGCCCACTTGCCCAGTGTAGAAGGGAGGAGGTGGTTCATGATGCCCACTTGCCCAGTGTAGAAGAGAGGCGGTGGTTCATGATGCCCACCTGCCCAGTGTAGAAGGGAGGAGGTGGTTCATGATGCCCACTTGCCCAGTGTAGAAGGGAGGAGGTGGTTCATGATGCCCACTTGCCCAGTGTAGAAGAGAGGCGGTGGTTCATGATGCCCACCTGCCCAGTGTAGAAGGGAGGAGGTGGTTCATGATGCCCACTTGCCCAGTTTAGAAGGGAGGAGGTGGTTCATGATGCCCACCTGCCCAGTGTAGAAGGGAGGAGGTGGTTCATGATGCCCACTTGCCCAGTGTAGAAGAGAGGCGGTGGTTCATGATGCCCACCTGCCCAGTGTAGAAAGGAGGAGGTGGTACATGATGCCCACTTGCCCAGTTTAGAAGGGAGGAGGTGGTTCATGATGCCCACTTGCCCAGTTTAGAAGGGAGGAGGTGGTTCATGATGCCCACTTGCCCAGTGTAGAAGGGAGGAGGTGGTTCATGATGCCCACCTGCCCAGTGTAGAAAGGAGGAGGTGGTACATGATGCCCACCTGCCCAGTGTAGAAGGGAGGAGGTGGTTCATGATGCCCACCTGCCCAGTGTAGAAGGGAGGAGGTGGTTCATGATGCCCACTTGCCCAGTGTAGAAGAGAGGCGGTGGTTCATGATGCCCACCTGCCCAGTGTAGAAAGGAGGAGGTGGTACATGATGCCCACTTGCCCAGTTTAGAAGGGAGGAGGTGGTTCATGATGCCCACTTGCCCAGTTTAGAAGGGAGGAGGTGGTTCATGATGCCCACTTGCCCAGTGTAGAAGGGAGGAGGTGGTTCATGATGCCCACCTGCCCAGTGTAGAAAGGAGGAGGTGGTACATGATGCCCACCTGCCCAGTGTAGAAGGGAGGAGGTGGTTCATGATGCCCACTTGCCCAGTTTAGAAGGGAGGAGGTGGTTCATGATGCCCACTTGCCCAGTGTAGAAGGGAGGAGGTGGTTCATGATGCCCACCTGCCCAGTGTAGAAAGGAGGAGGTGGTACATGATGCCCACCTGCCCAGTGTAGAAGGGAGGAGGTGGTTCATGATGCCCACCTGCCCAGTGTAGAAAGGAGGAGGTGGTACATGATGCCCACCTGCCCAGTGTAGAAGGGAGGAGGTGGTTCATGATGCCCACCTGCCCAGTGTAGAAGGGAGGAGGTGGTTCATGATGCCCACCTGCCCAGTGTAGAAGAGAGGAGGTGGTTCATGATGCCCACCTGCCCAGTGTAGATCTCTTCTTTTGTTTCACTTTAGTCTCTGACATTTGCTGTCCTTCCTTGTTTCTGTGCTGCGTCACTTTACATAGAAGGACTACAATCCTCATCACTCCCATCCTCTCCTCATCACTCCCCTCATCACTCACCTCCTCATCACTCACCTCCTCACCTCCTCATCACTCACCTCCTCACTCCCATCCTCTCCTCATCACTCCCCTCCTCACCTCCTCATCACTCACCTCCTCACTCCCATCCTCTCCTCCTCATCACTCCCATCCTCTCCTCCTCATCACTCCCATCCTCTCCTCCTCATCGCTCCCATCCTCTCCTCCTCATCACTCCCATCCTCTCCTCCTCATCACTCCCATCCTCTCCTCATCACTCCCCTCCTCTCCTCCTCATCACTCCCATCCTCACCTCATCACTCCCATCCTCATCTCATCACTCCCATCCTCTCCTCGTCATCACTCCCATCCTCATCTCATCACTCCCATCCTCACCTCATCACTCCCATCCTCATCTCATCACTCCCATCCTCTCCTCGTCATCACTCCCATCCTCTCCTCGTCATCACTCCCATCCTCTCCTCGTCATCACTCCCATCCTCACCTCATCACTCCCATCCTCATCTCATCACTCCCATCCTCTCCTCGTCATCACTCCCATCCTCACCTCATCACTCCCATCCTCACCTCATCACTCCCATCCTCACCTCATCACTCCCCTCCTCATCACTCCCATCCTCTCCTCATCACTCCCATCCTCTCCTCATCACTCCCATCCTCACATCCTCATCACTCCCATCCTCTCCTCGTCACTCCCATGCTCACATCCTCATCACTCCCATCCTCATCTCATCACTCCCATCCTCATCTCATCACTCCCATCCTCATCTCATCACTCCCATCCTCTCCTCGTCATCACTCCCATCCTCTCCTCCTCATCACTCCCATCCTCTCCTCATCACTCCCATCCTCTCCTCCGCATCACTCCCATCCTCACCTCCTCATCACTCCCATCCTCTCCATCTTATCACTCCCATCCTCTCCATCTTATCACTCCCATCCTCACCTCCTCATCACTCCCATCCTCACCTCCTCATCACTCCCATCCTCACCTCCTCATCACTCCCATCCTCACCTCCTCATCACTCCCATCCTCACCTCCTCATCACTCCCATCCTCTCCTCATCACTCCCATCCTCTCCTCATCACTCCCATCCTCTCCTCATCACTCCCATCCTCACCTCCTCATCACTACCATTCTCACCTCCTCATCACTACCATTCTCTCCTCCTCATCACTCCCATCCTCTCCTCATCACTCCCCTCCTCATCACTCCCATCCTCACCTCCTCATCACTCCCATCCTCTCCTCGTCATCACTCCCATCCTCTCTTCATCACTCCCCTCCTCACCTCATCATTCCCATCCCCACCTCCTCATCACTCCCATCCTCTTCTCCTCATCACTCCCATCCTCTCTTCATCACTCACCTCCTCATCACTCCCCTCCTCACCTCCTCATCACTCCCATCCTCTCCTCATCACTCCCCTCCTCCCCTGCTCATCACTCCCCTCCTCTCCTCCTCATCACTCCCATCCTCTCCTCATCACTCCCATCCTCTCCTCATCACTCCCATCCTCTTCTCATCACTCCCATCCTCTCCTCCTCATCACTCCCATCCTCTCCTCCTCATCACTCCCATCTTCTCCTCCTCATCACTCCCATCCTCTCCTCCTCATCACTCCCATCCTCTCCTCCTCATCACTCCCATCCTCTCCTCATCACTCCCATCCTCTCCTCCTCATCACTCCCATCCTCACCTCCTCATCACTCCCATCCTCACCTCCTCATCACTCCCATCCTCTCCTCATCACTCCCATCCTCTCCTCATCACTCCCATCCTCTCCTCGTCTCACTTTGTGTCATAGTCCTGTACCCCATGCCTTATATCTGCTTACCCATCCCCCGCTCCATGGTTCCCCTGT
This sequence comes from Staurois parvus, assembly GCF_062004578.1. NCBI lineage: Eukaryota > Metazoa > Chordata > Amphibia > Anura > Ranidae > Staurois > Staurois parvus. The sequence goes on from NW_028319866.1 coordinate 81,659, forward strand.
CAGTGTCTCCTCTTCCTCTCTCCCTCTGTCAGTGTCCCCTCCTCCTCTCTCCCTCTGTCAGTGTCCCCTCTTCCTCTGTCAGTGTCCCCTCTTCCTCTGTCAGTGTCCCCTCTTCCTCTCTCCCTCTGTCAGTGTCCCCTCTTCCTCTCTCCCTCTGTCAGTGTCTCCTCTTCCCCTCTCCCTCTGTCAGTGTCTCCTCTTCCTCTCTTCCTCTGTCAGTGTCCCCTCTTCCTCTCTCCCTCTGTCAGTGTCCCCTCTTCCTCTCTCCCTCTGTCAGTGTCTCCTCTTCCCCTCTCCCTCTGTCAGTGTCTCCTCTTCCTCTCTTCCTCTGTCAGTGTCCCCTCTTCTTCTCTCCCTCTGTCAGTGTCCCCTCTTCCTCTGTCAGTGTCCCCTCTTCCCCTCTCCCTCTGTCAGTGTCAATCCTCCAGCTGTGAGGCACTACAAGTCCCAGCATGCACAGTGATCCATGGTCAGGGTTGCGGTTCCTGGTGGTAGGGCTGTATGTGGGGAGTATTGATCGGTGTCATTGATCTGACATGTACAGCTAATCACATGATGGTATTATATGAGCTCTGTGCGTTTTGTCGGTGCGTTTTGCCGGTGCATGTTGCTGGTGCATGTTGTCGGTGCGTGTTGCCGGTGCGTGTTGCCGGTGCATGTTGCCGGTGCGTGTTGTCGGTGCGTGTTGTCGGTGCGTGTTGCTGGTGCATGTTGCTGGTGCGTGTTGTCGGTGCGTGTTGTCGGTGCGTGTTGTCGGTGCGTGTTGTCGGTGCATGTTGTCGGTGCGTGTTGCAGGTGCATGTTGTCGGTGCGTTTTGCCGGTGCATGTTGCTGGTGCATGTTGTCGGTGCGTGTTGCCGGTGCGTGTTGCCGGTGCATGTTGCCGGTGCGTGTTGTCGGTGCGTGTTGTCGGTGCGTGTTGCTGGTGCATGTTGCTGGTGCGTGTTGTCGGTGCGTGTTGTCGGTGCGTGTTGTCGGTGCGTGTTGTCGGTGCATGTTGTCGGTGCGTGTTGCAGGTGCATGTTGTCGGTGCGTGTTGCCGGTGCATGTTGTCGGTGTATGTTGGTGGAGAACAATGGGGAATCAGAGAAACATTTCCCACCAGGTGGACTGTCAGTGTCCTCGGGGTTGTCCTTCTGGGTACTCCGGCTCTCTCTGACGGTTCTTGTTCCTGATTGGGCGATCCTGAGCAAAGTTCTCTGGATGTTGCTATAGATACAGCTAATTCCCGGTCCTGCTCTGCTGTGTGCTGCCAGCGGGGCCAGAGAGCCACTCGGGGCCACAACATCCACAAACATTCAGAACTATGAGCTCATTCCGTCTGAATCTGAGTGTCTGGAGTGTCGGGGTCCCTGTCCTGAGTCTCCCGTCTGATCGATGTTTATAAACAATGTTACTTTGTATCTCTCTCTCCCGTCTGATCGATGTTTATAAACAATGTTACTTTGTATCTCTCTCTCCCGTCTGATCGATGTTTATAAACAATGTTACTTTGTATCTCTCCATCCCCCGTCTGATCGATGTTTATAAACAATGTTACTTTGTATCTCCATCTCCCGTCTGATCGATGTTTATAAACAATGTTACTTTGTATCTCTCTATCTCCCGTCTGATCGATGTTTATAAACAATGTTACTTTGTATCTCTCTATCTCCCGTCTGATCGATGTTTATAAACAATGTTACTTTGTATCTCTCTATCTCCCGTCTGATCGATGTTTATAAACAATGTTACTTTGTATCTCTCTATCTCCCGTCTGAGCGATGTTTATAAACAATGTTACTTTGTATCTCTCTATCCCCCGTCTGATCGATGTTTATAAACAATGTTACTTTGTATCTCTCTATCTCCCGTCTGATCGATGTTTATAAACAATGTTACTTTGTATCTCTCTATCTCCCGTCTGATCGATGTTTATAAACAATGTTACTTTGTATCTCTCCATCTCCCGTCTGATCGATGTTTATAAACAATGTTACTTTGTATCTCTCCATCTCCCGTCTGATCGATGTTTATAAACAATGTTACTTTGTATATCTCTATCTCCCGTCTGATCGATGTTTATAAACAATGTTACTTTGTATCTCCATCTCCCGTCTGATCGATGTTTATAAACAATGTTACTTTGTATCTCTATCTCCCGTCTGATCGATGTTTATAAACAATGTTACTTTGTATCTCTCCATCTCCCGTCTGATCGATGTTTATAAACAATGTTACTTTGTATCTCTATCTCCCGTCTGATCGATGTTTATAAACAATGTTACTTTGTATCTCTCTATCTCCCATCTGAGCGATGTTTATAAACAATGTTACTTTGTATCTCTCTATCCCCCGTCTGATCGATGTTTATAAACAATGTTACTTTGTATCTCTCCATCTCCCGTCTGATCGATGTTTATAAACAATGTTACTTTGTATCTCTATCCCCCGTCTGATCGATGTTTATAAACAATGTTACTTTGTATCTCTATCCCCCGTCTGATCGATGTTTATAAACAATGTTACTTTGTATCTCTCCATCTCCCGTCTGATCGATGTTTATAAACAATGTTACTTTGTATCTCTCTATCTCCCGTCTGAGCGATGTTTATAAACAATGTTACTTTGTATCTCTCTATCTCCCGTCTGATCGATGTTTATAAACAATGTTACTTTGTATCTCTATCCCCCATCTGATCGATGTTTATAAACAATGTTACTTTGTATCTCTCCGTCTCCCGTCTGATCGATGTTTATAAACAATGTTACTTTGTATCTCTATCTCCCGTCTGATCGATGTTTATAAACAATGTTACTTTGTATCTCTCCATCTCCTGTCTGATCGATGTTTATAAACAATGTTACTTTGTGTCTCTGTCTCCTGTACAATGTTTACAAACCCTGTGTTAGCTGTTCTGTGACAGCCGGGTCGTTCTTTTGCATCTTCTATGCTTCTCTAGCTCCTCCCAGCTGTCACTCTGATAGGCAGGATTTGCTAACCAATGGGGGCAGCAGATGGGCGGAGGCCGGGATGTGTACTTCGATGAAGTGTGTCGTTCGTTCGGTGAATGTTGCGTATTCTTCTGTCCGGCCTGCAGGTGGCGCTGTCTGTATTACTCTCAGCTGTGGGATAAGAACTCCATGAGCGATCGCAGCCGTGACTCCGCCCTCCTCAGTCAGACAGGAGGAGCCTCAAAGCGATCTGCCCCTGCTGTCCCACCCCTCTGCCCCTGCTGTCCCGCCCCTCTGCCCCGCCCCTCTGCCCCGCAGTGCTCTGGGAATCCTTTATCATAGGATGAATATGTCTTCTGCCCATCAGAGGCGCAGATCTCTGACCTTCGCTGACGTGCCGCGCAGAACTCTGACCCCTCCGAAGTGCCGCGCAGAACTCTGACCCCCTCCGAAGTGCCGCGCAGAACTCTGACCCCCTCCGAAGTGCCGCGCAGAACTCTGACCCCTCCGAAGTGCCGCGCAGAACTTTGACCCCCTCCGAAGTGCCGCGCAGAACTCTGACCCCCTCCGAAGTGCCGCGCAGAACTCTGACCCCCTCCGAAGTGCCGCGCAGAACTCTGACCCCCTCCGAAGTGCCGCGCAGAACTCTGACCTTCTCCGAAGTGCCGCACAGAACTCTGATCCCCCCGGAAGTGCCGCACAGAACTCTGACCCCCTCCGAAGTGCCGCACAGAACTCTGACCCCCTCCGAAGTGCCGCACAGAACTCTGACCCTCTCCGAAGTGCCGCGCAGAACTCTGACCTTCTCCGAAGTGCCGCGCAGAACTCTGATCCCCCCTGAAGTGCCGCACAGAACTCTGATCCCCCCGGAAGTGCCGCACAGAACTCTGACCCTCTCCGAAGTGCCGCGCAGAACTCTGACCCTCTCCGAAGTGCCACGCAGAACTCTGACCCTCTCCGAAGTGCCGCGCAGAACTCTGACCCTCTCCGAAGTGCCGCACAGAACTCTGACCCCCTCTGAAGTGCCGCGCAGAACTCTGACCCCCTCCGCAGTGCCGCACAGAACTCTGACCCCCTCCGCAGTGCCGCGCAGAACTCTGACCCTCTCCGAAGTGCCGCACAGAACTCTGACCCTCTCCGAAGTGCCGCACAGAACTCTGACCCTCGCCGCAGTGCCGCACAGAACTCTGACCCCCTCCGCAGTGCCGCACAGAACTCTGACCCTCTCCGAAGTGCCGCACAGAACTCTGACCCCCTCCGCAGTGCCGCACAGAACTCTGACCCCCTCCGCAGTGCCGCACAGAACTCTGATCCCCCCTGAAGTGCCGCACAGAACTCTGACCCCCTCCGCAGTGCCGCACAGAACTCTGACCCTCGCCGCAGTGCCGCACAGAACTCTGACCCCCTCCGCAGTGCCACACAGAACCATTGTCACCCTACAGACAGAACCCCGAGGAATGTCCGAGTCTCCCGGGCGACTCCTCGCCGCGCCCCTCAGGCCACGTTTCTGGCGTGACTCATGTGGATCCCGCGCTCCCTCCTGACAAGGACCGGATTCCCGGCAGGCCTGGACAATGGCGGAGTGTTGATAAACACGTGTCATGGATGGTGTCAGGAGAGGAGATCCAGAGACAGGGACTCTTCACCCCAGAGGTATCACTGCACAGTCCCACTGCTCCTGTCCTGGATGCCGGGTGTCATTCTCCGTATCTGTCCCGGATGCCGGGTGTCGCTCTCAGTATCTGTCCCGGGTGCCGGGTGTCATTCTCGGTATCTGTCCTGGATGCCGGGTGTCACTCTCCGTATCTGTCCCGGATGCCGGGTGTCACTCTCCGTATCTGTCCTGGATGCCGGGTGTCATTCTCCGTATCTGTCCCGGGTGCCGGGTGTCGCTCTCAGTATCTGTCCCGGGTGCCGGGTGTCATTCTCGGTATCTGTCCTGGATGCCGGGTGTCACTCTCGGTATCTGTCCTGGATGCCGGGTGTCACTCTCAGTATCTGTCCTGGATGCCGGGTGTCACTCTCCGTATCTGTCCCGGATGCTGGGTGTCACTCTCCGTATCTGTCCCGGATGCCGGGTGTCATTCTCGTATCTGTCCCGGATGCCGGGTGTCATTCTCTGTATCTGTCCCGGATGCCGGGTGTCATTCTCTGTATCTGTCCCGGATGCCGGGTGTCACTCTCGGTATCTGTCCCGGATGCCGGGTGTCATTCTCTGTATCTGTCCCGGATGCCGGGTGTCATTCTCTGTATCTGTCCCGGATGCCGGGTGTCACTCTCGGTATCTGTCCCGGATGCCGGGTGTCATTCTCGGTATCTGTCCCGGGTGTCATTCTCTGTATCTGTCCCGGATGCCGGGTGTCATTCTCGGTATCTGTCCCGGGTGTCACTCTCGGTATCTGTCCCGGATGCCGGGTGTCATTCTCGGTATCTGTCCCGGATGCCGGGTGTCATTCTCTGTATCTGTCCCGGATGCCGGGTGTCATTCTCTGTATCTGTCCCGGATGCCGGGTGTCATTCTCTGTATCTGTCCCGGATGCCGGGTGTCATTCTCTGTATCTGTCCTGGATGCCGGGTGTCACTCTCGGTATCTGTCCCGGATGCCGGGTGTCACTCTCTGTATCTGTCCCGGATGCCGGGTGTCATTCTCAGTATCTGTCCCGGATGCCGGGTGTCACTCTCTGTATCTGTCCCGGATGCCGGGTGTCATTCTCTGTATCTGTCCCGGATGCCGGGTGTCACTCTCTGTATCTGTCCCGGATGCCGGGTGTCACTCTCGGTATCTGTCCCGGATGCCGGGTGTCATTCTCTGTATCTGTCCCGGATGCCGGGTGTCACTCTCTCTATCTGTCCCGGATGCCGGGTGTCACTCTCGGTATCTTTCCTGGATGCCGGGTGTCAGTCTCTGTATCTGTCCCGGATGCCGGGTGTCATTCTCGGTATATGTCCCCGGTGCCGGGTGTCATTCTCGGTATATGTCCCCGGTGCCGGGTGTCACTCTCGGTATATGTCCCCGGTGCCGGGTGTCACTCTCTGTATCTGTCCTGGATGCCGGGTGTCACTCTCTGTATCTGTCCCGGATGCCGGGTGTCACTCTCGGTATCTGTCCCGGATGCCGGGTGTCACTCTCGGTATCTGTCCCGGATGCCGGGTGTCATTCTCGGTATCTGTCCCGGATGCCGGGTGTCATTCTCGGTATCTGTCCCGGATGCCGGGTGTCATTCTCGGTATCTGTCCCGGATGCCGGGTGTCATTCTCTGTATCTGTCCCGGATGCCGGGTGTCATTCTCTGTATCTGTCCCGGATGCCGGGTGTCATTCTCGGTATCTGTCCCGGATGCCGGGTGTCATTCTCTGTATCTGTCCCGGATGCCGGGTGTCACTCCCTGTATCTGTCCCGGATGCCGGGTGTCACTCCCTGTATCTGTCCCGGATGCCGGGTGTCATTCTCGGTATGTGTTGCTCTGGGATTTGTAGTTCCCTTGGTTTTGCAGTTGATGGAGGGGGAGGGGCAGGAAGTGCGGATTTCCTCCATTAGCACCATTCATCCTCTCGGAGATCATTGTGAAGATTTTACAGAAACCATAATTGTTATAATGTAACAAACTGACCACCTAATGGGCGCCAATTACCAGCGCAGGCCCCTCCCCCTCCGCCGATTCCTCCAGAGACTAAGTCCAACTCCAACAATTTCTTGGCTTTTTCTTTGGAATAGAGTGGGGGAGGGGTGACAACTTCTGGGGGCTTCTTTCCAGATGTCACCTTTTACTGCCAGTGACACCAGGACAGGAAATGTGGGGATGGGGTCACCGGCGCTGGAATTCCAAGTACGTTTAATCAAGAGGGGACATGGAAGGGAATGATGGGTTGTCAGGTTATTGATCGTCCTGGATGCAGCACACGCCCGCCTCCAGGCTGGAGCGCACGCCCGTCTCCCGGGTGGAGCGCACGCCCGTCTCCAGGGTGGAGCGCACGCCCGTCTCCCGGGTGGAGCGCACGCCCGTCTCCAGGGTGGAGCGCACGCCCGTCTCCAGGGTGGAGCGCTCGCCCGTCTCCCAGGTGGAGCGCACGCCCGTCCCTTGATGATTAAGTCTCAGTGCTCTGACATTGATGAGGTCATATTGATCCCCCATTGATGAGGTTATATTGATCCCCCAATGATGACGTCATATTGATCCACCAATGATGGGACATTTTAGTCTGGCATTGATGAGGTCATAGCGATCACCTGATGATGGGGTCACATTGGTCTGGCATCCATGAGGCCATAGCGATCTCCAGATGGTGAGGTCACTTTTATCTGGCATTGATGAGGTCATAGCAATCCCCTAATAATTAGGTCTCAGTGCTCGGTCAATGGTGAAGTCATAGTGATCCCTCAATGATGAGGTCCCAGCGTGGTTTCATTGATGAGGTCATATTGATTCCCCGATGGTGAGGTCACTTTGGTCTGGCATTGATGAGGTCATAGCCATCCCCTGATGATGAGGTGCCAGCGGTCTGGCATTGATGAGGTCATAGCGATCCCCTGATGATGAGGTCCCAGCGGTCTGGCATTGATGAGGTCATAGCGATCCCCTGATGATGAGGTCCCAGCGGTCTGGCATTGATGAGGTCATAGCAATCCCCTGTAGATGAGGTCCCAGCTGTTGGGCATTGATGAGGTCATAGGGATCCCCTGATGATGAGGTCACAGGGGTCTGGCATTGATGAGGTCATAGGGATCCCCTGATGATGAGGTCCCAGCGGTCTGGCATTGATGAGGTCATAGGGATCCCCTGATGATGAGGTCCCAGTGATTTGGCATTGATGATGTCATAGCAATCCACTGATGAGGTCCCAGCGGTCTGGCTTTGATGAGGTCATAGCGATCCCCTGATGATGAGGTCCCAGTTTTCTGGCATTGACTAGGTCATAGGGATCCCCTGATGATGAGGTCACAGCGGTCTGGCATTGATGAGGTCATAGGGATCCCCTGATGATGAGGTCCCAGTTTTCTGGCATTGACTAGGTCATAGGGATCCCCTGATGATGAGGTCACAGCGGTCTGGCATTGATGAGGTCATAGGGATCCCCTGATGATGAAGTCCCAGCGTTTTGGCATGGATGAGGTCATAGCGATCTCCTGATGATGAAGTCCCAGCGGTCTGGCATTGATGAGGTCATAGCGATCTCCTGATGATGAAGTCCCAGCGGTCTGGCATTGATGAGGTCATAGGGATCCCCTGATGATGAAGTCCCAGCGTTTTGGCATGGATGAGGTCATAGCGATCTCCTGATGATGAAGTCCCAGCGGTCTGGCATTGATGAGGTCATAGCGATCTCCTGATGATGAAGTCCCAGCGGTCTGGCATTGATGAGGTCATAGGGATCCCCTGATGATGAAGTCCCAGCGTTTTGGCATGGATGAGGTCATAGCGATCGCCTGATGATGAAGTCCCAGTGGTCAGGCATTGATGAGGTCATGGCGATCCCCTGATGATGAAGTCCCAGCGGTCTGGCATGGATGAGGTCATAGGGATCCCCTGATGATGAGGTCACAGAGGTCTGGCATGGATGAGGTCATAGTGATCCCCTGATGATGAGGTCCCAGCTGTCATGCATTGATGAGGTCATAGGGATCCCCTGATGATGAGGTGGCTTCGGTGGCAGCCGCCTGGCATTGGGCGGAGCTCCTCGTATTCTTGTCTCCTCCGCCATTCATTGTAATGGAAGAAATGCCATCCTCCTTCCCCCCTCCCCCCCCCTCACATTTATCGCCCTTCAGTCCCGCGCCTCGCCATCGTTTGGCGTCTCGCCGGTTCTGGAAAGTTCTGGAAAGATCCATGGAGATTTTCCCTGACCCGGGAACCACAATTAGAGTGTGAGCTCAGCTGGCCGGGGGACGGTGGCTGAACCGCTGCTCTCCCCGCGGAGTTGCGCAGTGCGCGGTGTAAGTCGTCTCTGCTGACTGACGGCACACAGACCGCCACCTCCCCGCCCCCTCCGCTTCCTGCAATTATGGTGCCTGTTGTTCTCCCGCCGCGGGGGGGGGGGGGGGTCCTCTGGCAGCGCGTCTGAGGATCGCCAACAATAAAATACAACAAAAGACGCCAAAATATCCGCAATTACTCCGCGTCACGAAAAAACGCCACGGTGCGGCGAGGCGCTCATTAAATTCTGCGATTTCCCGGCTGGAGAATGACGATAAATATTTAGCTGGTTGCTATGGAGATTATCAGAAAACTCGGGGCAATTAGAGGGAAGGAGGCGAGCGCGAGGCTGGCAGCCAGGCGGACGCACAGAACGCCATAAACATGGCCGCCACCCTCTGCGTCGCTCCCATCGGCCAATCCTTAAAGCCGAATTTCAAACGGTCGAATGTTTAACATGAGCCGCATCAGCCCATCACAGCAGAGCTCAGGCTGGGGGAGGGAGAAGCAGCACACGCTCATCAGGTCAGGAAGCACGCTGATAGGAGGAGAGAGCAGAGAGATGAGCCCATCAGTCCACTGCTTCTCCTCTGGGATTGGAGGGAATGACTGAGGACATCTAGTGGCAGGACAAAGTACTGCGGGGGGGGGGCATCTCTGGATTGAAGGTGGATATTGCAGCAAAAGTTCATCTTTTATTGGGAAATTCCAGTCCAGGAAAATGGGAAACGCTGGGAGTTGTAGTCCCTCGGTATTATATCACATCCTCATGTATATTCCTGTATGGGTGATGCTGGGAGTTGTAGTCCCTCAGTATTATATCACATCATCATGTATATTCCTGTATGGGGGACGCTGGGAGTTGTAGTCCCTCAGTATTATATCACATCATCATGTATATTCCTGTATGGGGGACGCTGGGAGTTGTAGTCCCTCGGTATTATATCACATCATCATGTATATTCCTGTATGGGTGATGCTGGGAGTTGTAGTCCCTCAGTATTATATCACATCATCATGTATATTCATGTATGGGTGATGCTGGGAGTTGTAGTCCCTCTGTATTATATCACATCATCATGTATATTCCTGTATGGGTGATGCTGGGAGTTGTAGTCCCTCTGTATTATATCACGTAATCATGTATATTCCTGTATGGGGGACGCTGGGAGTTGTAGTTCCTCAGTATTATATCACATCATCATGTATATTCCTGTATAGGGGACGCTGGGAGTTGTAGTCCCTCAGTATTATATCACATCATCATGTATATTCATGTATGGGTGATGCTGGGAGTTGTAGTCCCTCAGTATTATATCACATCATCATGTATATTCATGTATGGGTGATGCTGGGAGTTGTAGTCCCTCAGTATTATATCACGTAATCATGTATATTCCTGTATGGGTGATGCTGGGAGTTGTAGTCCCTCAGTATTATATCACATCATCATGTATATTCCTGTATGGGTGATGCTGGGAGTTGTAGTCCCTCAGTATTATATCACGTAATCATGTATATTCCTGTATGGGTGATGCTGGGAGTTGTAGTCCCTCAGTATTATATCACATCATCATGTATATTCCTGTATGGGTGATGCTGGGAGTTGTAGTCCCTCAGTATTATATCACGTAATCATGTATATTCCTGTATGGGTGATGCTGGGAGTTGTAGTCCCTCTGTATTATATCACTTCATCATGTATATTCCTGTATAGGGGACGCTGGGAGTTGTAGTCCCTCAGTATTATATCACATCATCATGTATATTCCTGTATGGGTGATGCTGGGAGTTGTAGTCCCTCGGTATTATATCACATCATCATGTATATTCCTGTATAGGGGATGCTGGGAGTTGTAGTCCCTCAGTATTATATCACATCATCATGTATATTCCTGTATGGGTGATGCTGGGAGTTGTAGTCCCTCGGTATTATATCACTTCATCATGTATATTCCTGTATAGGGGACGCTGGGAGTTGTAGTCCCTCAGTATTATATCACATCATCATGTATATTCCTGTATGGGTGATGCTGGGAGTTGTAGTCCCTCGGTATTATATCACATCATCATGTATATTCCTGTATGGGTGATGCTGGGAGTTGTAGTCCCTCAGTATTATATCACATCATCATGTATATTCATGTATGGGTGATGCTGGGAGTTGTAGTCCCTCGGTATTATATCACATCATCATGTATATTCCTGTATGGGTGATGCTGGGAGTTGTAGTCCCTCGGTATTATATCACACCATCATGTATATTCCTGTATAGGTGACGCTGGGAGTTGTAGTCCCTCTATATTATATCACATCATCATGTATATTCCTGTATAGGTGACGCTGGGAGTTGTAGTCCCTCGGTATTATATCACATCATCATGTATATTCCTGTATAGGGGACGCTGGGAGTTGTAGTCCCTCAGTATTATATCACATCATCATGTATATTCATGTATGGGTGATGCTGGGAGTTGTAGTCCCTCAGGATTGCATCACATCATCATGTATATTCCTGTATGGGGGACACTGGGAGTTGTAGTCCCTCAGTATTATATCATATCATCATGTATATTCCTGTATGGGTGGTGCTGGGAGTTGTAGTCCCTCGGTATTATATCACATCATCATGTATATTCCTGTATGGGTGGTGCTGGGAGTTGTAGTCCCTCGGTATTATATCACATTATTATTATTATACAGTATTTATAGTTGGCTCAGCGCTGTACATTACAGAGGGGGACAGAACAATACAATACAATGTGATACATGAGGGGATCGAGGGCCCTGATCCTGGGAGCTTACAATCTAGGAGGGAGGGGCTGATCCTGGGAGCTTACAATCTAGGAGAACATCATGTATATTCCTGTATAGGGGACGCTGGGAGTTGTAGTCCCTCAGTATTATGTCACATCATCATGTATATTTCTGTGGGGTGATGCTGGGAGTTGTAGTCCTTCTCCCTCACACCCTCCTCTCCCTGGCTCAGGGCGGCAGGCGGTGGTATGGGGGAGGGGGGTATGGGGGAGATAATCGTTTTATCGGATCTCAGCTCCTAATACCGTTCTGCTTGATTGGTTTATCTGATAATCTGCGCCGCGCTTTCCCTTTTCCTGGCTGAATCCCGACACGTATGTTCCTCTCATACTATACATACATACATGATATTCACATACATGTCCGACACGTGTGCGCCTCTCATACTATACATACATACAGGATGTTCACATACATGTCCGACACGTGTGCGCCTCTCATACTATACATACATACAGGATGTTCACATACATGTCCGACACGTGTGCGCCTCTCATACTATACATACATACAGGATGTTCACATACATGTCCGACACGTGTGCGCCTCTCATACTATACATACATACAGGATGTTCACATACATGTCCGACACGTGTGCGCCTCTCATGCTATACATACATACATACAGGATGTTCACATACATGTCCAACACGTGTGCGCCTCTCATACTATACATACATACAGGATGTTCACATACATGTCCGACACGTGTGCACCTCTCATACAATACATACATACAGGATGTTCACATACATGTTCGACACGTGTGCGCCTCTCATACTATACATACAGGATGTTCACATACATGTCCAACACGTGTGCGCCTCTCATACTATACATACTATACATACAGGATGTTCACATACATGTCCAACACGTGTGCGCCTCTCATACTATACATACATACATACAGGATGTTCACATACATGTCCAACACGTGTGCGCCTCTCATACTATACATACATACATACAGGATGTTCACATACATGTCCAACACGTGTGCGCCTCTCATACTATACATACATACAGGATGTGCACATACATGTTCGACACGTGTGCGCCTCTCATACTATACATACAGGATGTTCACATACATGTCCGACACGTGTGCGCCTCTCATACTATACATACTGTGACAGTGTGGCGATCTGTCACCCAGGATTCTCAACAAGGCAGGTTGAGGGGCTCCGGGGTAAGTGTTTGATGCGGAGGGAAGGGGCTTTTCACTTTCCTCCTTTGTTTGTAAGGTCCATTTTGGGATCTGGAGCCGGGAGATTTCAAAGAGATCTGGGAGGGATGAAATCTCCAATCCTGGGACCAGGTTTTGGAAATGGCCAGGAGACTGATTGCACAGGTGTGTGCAGGCCTCTTCATAGAGTCAGGACCAGGGTTCGGGGCTCCACCCCGGCAGACAGGAGTCAGGAGGGCTCCACCCCGGCAGACAGGAGTCAGGAGGGCTCCACCCCGGCAGACAGGAGTCAGGAGGGCTCCACCCCGGCAGACAGGAGTCAGGTTGGCTCCACCCCGGCAGACAGACAGGAGTCAGGAGGGCTCCACCCACCCCGGCAGACAGACAGGAGTCAGGAGGGCTCCACCCACCCCGGCAGACAGACAGGAGTCAGGAGGGCTCCACCCACCCCGGCAGACAGACAGGAGTCAGGAGGGCTCCACCCACCCCGGCAGACAGGAGTCAGGAGGGCCCCACCCCGGCAGACAGGAGTCAGGAGGGCTCCACCCCGACAGACAGGAGTCAGGAGGGCTCCACCCCGGCAGACAGGAGTCAGGAGGTCTCCACCCCGGCAGAGAGGAGTCAGGAGGGCTCCACCCCGGCAGACAGGAGTCAGGAGGGCTCCACCCCAGCAGACAGGAGTCAGGAGGGCTCCACCCCGGCAGACAGGAGTGAGGAGGGCTCCACCCACCCCGGCAGACAGGAGTCAGGAGGGCCCCACCCACCCCGGCAGACAGGAGTCAGGAGGGCTCCACCCCGGCAGACAGGAGTCAGGAGGTCTCCACCCCGGCAGACAGGAGTCAGGAGGGCCCCACCCACGCCGGCAGACAGGAGTCAGGAGGGCTCCACCCCGGCAGACAGGAGTCAGGAGAGCTCCACCCCGACAGACAGGAGTCAGGAGGGCTCCACCCCGACAGACAGGAGTCAGGAGGGCTCCACCCCGGCAGACAGGAGTCAGGAGGGCTCCACCCCGGCAGACAGGAGTCAGGAGGGCTCCACCCCGGCAGACAAGAGTCAGGAGGGCTCCACCCCGGCAGACAGGAGTCAGGAGGGCTCCCCCCCGGCAGACAGGAGTCAGGAGGGCTCCATCCCGGCAGACAGGAGTCAGGAGGGCTCCACCCCGGCAGACAGGAGTCAGGAGGGCTCCACCCCGGCAGACAGGAGTCAGGAGGGCTCCACCCCGGCAGACAGGAGTCAGGAGGTCTCCACCCCGGCAGACAGGAGTGAGGAGGTCTCCACCCCGGCAGACAGGAGTGAGGAGGTCTCCACCCCGGCAGACAGGAGTGAGGAGGTCTCCACCCCGGCAGACAGGAGTGAGGAGGTCTCCACCCCGGCAGACAGGAGTGAGGAGGTCTCCACCCCGGCAGACAGGAGTGAGGAGGTCTCCACCCCGGCAGACAGGAGTGAGGAGGTCTCCACCCCGGCAGACAGGAGTCAGGAGGTCTCCACCCCGGCAGACAGGAGTCAGGAGGTCTCCACCAAGGAGAAGTGGAAGCCAAAAGCGGCAAGGAGCTGCTTGGGAGTAGCTGTGTGCTAGAGGCCAGCGGTGTGCGAGAGCCATAACTCTTGAAGAAATCTGCAGGAGACAGACATCAAGCTGAGTACAAGCCAGGAGGCTGAATCGTTGTTGTGTTTGATGGTGGATACCCCTGCGTGGGAAGCTTTATGTTCTGGGGCATTTGTTTAAATAAAATTGGGCAAAAAGGCCCTTAAAGAAGCGAGTCGCTGTGTGCTTTAAATGAAAAGCTCTACCACTTTGAAGCGAGTTCCCACAATACCTACAGGATGTTCACATACATGTCCGACACGTGTGCGCCTCTCATACTATAGATCTATATACAGGATGTTCACATACATGTCCGACACGTGTGCGCCTCTCATACTATACATACATACAGCATGTTCACATACCTGTCTGACACGTGTGCGCCTCTCGTACTATACATACATACAGCATGTTCACATACCTGTCTGACACGTGTGCGCCTCTCATACTATACATACATACAGCATGTTCACATACATGTCCGACACGTGTGCGCCTCTCATACTATAGATATATATACAGGATGTTCACATACATGTCCGACATGTGTGCACCTCTCATACTATAGATATATATACAGGATGTTCACATACATGTCCGACACGTGTGTGCCTCTCATACTATACATACATACAGCATGTTCACATACATGTCCGACACGTGTACACCTCTCATACTATAAGTATAAGTGGAAAGGTAAAGGATCTACTGGCAAGATCAACAGGATATATACACGCCTGGCTGGCTTCATCTGAGGGGATCATTCAGGATGGATTCCACTCCCAGCGTGAGGGGTGTCTCCGCAGGTTGGGGTCACCTACAAGCATTCAGATGTTTCTCAGGCTGGCCTTTATTGGGTGTCAATGGGAGTATGGGGTGTCAATGGGAGTATGGGGTGTCAATGGGAGTATTGGGTGTCAATGGGAGTATTGGGTGTCAGTGGGAGTATGGGGTGTCAATGGGAGTATGGGGTGTCAATGGGAGTATGGGGTGTCAATGGGAGTATGGGGTGTCAATGGGAGTATGTGGTGTCAATGGGAGTATGTGGTGTCAATGGGAGTATGGGGTGTCAATGGGAGTATTGGGTGTCAGTGGGAATATGGGGTGTCAGTGGGAGTATGGGGTGTCAGTGGGAGTATGGGGTGTCAATGGGAGTATGTGGTGTCAGTGGGAGTATGGGGTGTCAGTGGGAGTATGGGGTGTCAGTGGGAGTATTGGGTGTCAGTGGGAGTATGGGGTGTCAGTGGGAGTATGGGGTGTCAGTGGGAGTATTGGGTGTCAATGGGAGTATGTGGTGTCAGTGGGAGTATGTGGTGTCAGTGGGAGTATGGGGTGTCAGTGGGAGTATGGGGTGTCAGTGGGAGTATGGGGTGTCAGTGGGAGTATGGGGTGTCAGTGGGAGTATGGGGTGTCAGTGGGAGTATGGGGTGTCAGTGGGAGTATTGGGTGTCAATGGGAGTATGTGGTGTCAATGGGAGTATGGGGTGTCAGTGAGAGTATGGGGTGTCAGTGGGAGTATGGGGTGTCAGTGGGAGTATTGGGTGTCAGTGGGAGTATTGGGTGTCAATGGGAGTATGTGGTGTCAATGGGAGTATGTGGTGTCAGTGGGAGTATGTGGTGTCAGTGGGAGTATGGGGTGTCAGTGGGAGTATGGGGTGTCAGTGGGAGTATGGGGTGTCAATGGGAGTATGGGGTGTCAATGGGAGTATGTGGTGTCAATGGGAGTATGGGGTGTCAGTGAGAGTATTGGGTGTCAATGGGAGTATGGGGTGTCAATGGGAAGTCAGCTGTGCAGGAGGAAACATCTTTCCCTCAGGATGAGAACCTGAACCTTCCCCCCCCCCAGATCATGGTTTGGCATGAATTGAAGGTCATCTCCACCATTAATGGGTACTTCAGATACGTCTTCAGTGGTGAGGTTTGGAGAACGGGTCTAGTTGGGGTGACACCACCACTCCACTTTGTCCCGCCCCGGAACCAGCCTTGGATATGGGTTTTGGGTGGAGTTGCGTCTTCGAAGCAGATCGATGAAATGTGGGGGAAACCTTTCCGTCTGTCTCTGATTTTCTCCCTCTTGTCTCTCCCAGGCCGGAAGTTCATCATCGCCAACGCCCGCGTGGAGAACTGCGCCGTGATTTACTGTAACGATGGCTTCTGCTCCATGTGCGGCTACACCAGGGCGGAGGTCATGCAGCGGCCCTGCACCTGCGACTTCCTGTACGGCCCGCGCACCACCTCCAGCGCCGTGTCCCAGATCGCTCAGGCCCTGGTGGGATCCGAGGAGCGGAAGGTGGAGATCTCCTTCTACCGCAAAGACGGTGAGTGCGCCGACTTACTGTTCCTGTGTCCCATCCAGAATCAGGGGGTTCAGTGAGGGATGTGGGGGCCCCACATTGTACGGGGTCAGTGTGGGGATGGAGGTGACTGATCTCCCGCAGTGCTGTTACTTTGTTGCTTCCTACAACCATTAGGCAAAATAGGCAGGTGCCTAGGGGCCACAGAGATACCGAGGCAATGGGGTCTGATCCATTATGGAATGTGAGGGGCCCCATGTTGTACGGGGTCAGCATGAAGACAGAGATGATTGAATGGATCAGAAATGTGGGGGGCCCCATGTTGTGCGGGGTCAGCATGGAGACAGATTGAATAGATCAGAAATGTAGAGGGCCCCATGTTGTGCGGGGTCAGTGTGAGGATGGAGATGACTGACAATGCTATTACTTTGCTGTTACATTGTTGCTGTTTATGGCAGCCTGGAGTTACCTTTAGCTAGAGTGGGCTGGTGCCTAGGGGCCACAGAGACACTGAGGCAATGATGTCTGATCCAGGGGGCCCTACATTGTACAGGATCAGTCTGGGGATGGACAGGGCTGATTAACCACTACGCTGTTCCATTGTTGCTGTTTATCACTTTTAGGTGGAGCACAGGGGGGTATATAATGGTGGAGCACAGGGAGGTATATAATGGTGGAGCACAGGGGGTATATAATGGTGGTGCACAGGGGGTATATAATGGTGGTGCACAGGGGGGTATATAATGGTGGAGCACAGGGGGGGTATATAATGGTGGAGCACAGGGGGTATATAATGGTGGTGCACAGGGGGTATATAATGGTGGAGCACAGGGGGTATATAATGGTGGAGCACAGGGGGTATATAATGGTGGTGCACAGGGGGGTATATAATGGTGGAGCACAGGGGGGGTATATAATGGTGGAGCACAGGGGGTATATAATGGTGGTGCACAGGGGGGTATATAATGGTGGAGCACAGGGGGGTATATAATGGTGGAGCACAGGGGGTATATAATGGTGGAGCACAGGGGGGTATATAATGGTGGAGCACAGGGGGGTATATAATGGTGGAGCACAGGGGGTATATAATGGTGGAGCACAGGGGGGTATATAATGGTGGTGCACAGGGGGTATATAATGGTGGAGCACAGGGGGTATATAATGGTGGAGCACAGGGGGTATATAATGGTGGAGCACAGGGGGGTATATAATGGTGGAGCACAGGGGGTATATAATGGTGGAGCACAGGGGGGTATATAATGGTGGAGCACAGGGGGTATATAATGGTGGAGCACAGGGGGGTATATAATGGTGGAGCACAGGGGGGTATATAATGGTGGAGCACAGGGGGTATATAATGGTGGAGCACAGGGGGTATATAATGGTGGAGCACAGGGGGGTATATAATGGTGGAGCACAGGGGGTATATAATGGTGGTGCACAGGGGGGTATATAATGGTGGAGCACAGGGGGGGTATATAATGGTGGAGCACAGGGGGTATATAATGGTGGAGCACAGGGGGTATATAATGGTGGAGCACAGGGGGTATAAAATGGTGGAGCACAGGGGGTATATAATGGTGGTGCACAGGGGGGTATATAATGGTGGAGCACAGGGGGGGTATATAATGGTGGAGCACAGGGGGTATATAATGGTGGTGCACAGGGGGGTATATAATGGTGGAGCACAGGGGGGTATATAATGGTGGAGCACAGGGGGTATATAATGGTGGAGCACAGGGGGGTATATAATGGTGGAGCACAAGGGGGTATATAATGGTGGAGCACAGGGGGTATATAATGGTGGAGCACAGGGGGGTATATAATGGTGGTGCACAGGGGGTATATAATGGTGGTGCACAGGGGGTATATAATGGTGGAGCACAGGGGGTATATAATGGTGGAGCACAGGGGGTATATAATGGTGGAGCACAGGGGGGTATATAATGGTGGAGCACAGGGGGTATATAATGGTGGAGCACAGGGGGGTATATAATGGTGGAGCACAGGGGGTATATAATGGTGGAGCACAGGGGGGTATATAATGGTGGAGCATAGGGGGGTATATAATGGTGGAGCACAGGGGGGTATATAATGGTGGAGCACAGGGGGGTATATAATGGTGGAGCACAGGGGGGTATATAATGGTGGAGCACAGGGGGGTATATAATGGTGGAGCACAGGGGGTATATAATGGTGGAGCACATGGGGGTATATAATGGTGGAGCACAAGGGGGTATATAATGGTGGAGTACAGGGGGTATATAATGGTGGAGCACAGGGGAGTATATAATGGTGGAGCACAGGGGGGTATATAATGGTGGAGCACAGGGGGGTATATAATGGTGGAGCACAGGGGGGTATATTATGGTGGAGCACAGGGGGGTATATTATGGTGGAGCACAGGGGGGTATATAATGGTGGAGCACAGGGGGGTATATAATGGTGGAGCACAGGGGGGTATATAATGGTGGAGCACAGGGGGTATATAATGGTGGAGCACAGGGGGGTATATAATGGTGGAGCACAGAGAGTATGTAATGGGGCATAGGGGGGATATAATAGGGGAGCACAAAGGTATCTGAGTAGGTGTCCATGGAGGTATCTGAGGCGGTATCTGAGGGGGTATCTGGTGTGGTATCTGGTGAGGTATCTGAGGAGGTATCCTGGGAGGTATCTGAGGAGGTATCTGGGAAGGTATTGGAGGAGGTATCTAGGGAGCAGTCTAAGAAGGTATATGAGGAGGTATCCGGAGAGGTATCTGGAGGGATATCTGAGGAGGTATCTGAAAATGTATTTGGGGAGGTATCTGGGGAGGTGTCCGGAGAGGTATCTGAGGAGGTATCTGGGGAGGTATCTGGAGAAGTATCTTTGGAAATGTCAGGGGAGGAATCCTGTGTGGTATCTGAAAAGGTATCTGGGGAGGTATCTGGGGAGGTATCTGAGGAGGTATCTGAGGAGGTATCTGGGGAGGTATCTGAGGAGGTATCTGGGGAGGTATCTGAGAAGGTATCTGTGGAGGTATCTGTGGAGGTATCTGTGGAGGTATCTGGGGAGATATCTGTGGAAGTATCTGAGGAGGTATCCAGGGAGGTGTCAGGGGAGGTATCTGGGGAGGTATCCGGTGTGGTATCTGAGGAGGTATCTGGTGTGGTATCTGAGGAGGTATCTGGTGTGGTATCTGAGGAGGTATCTGGTGTGGTATCTGAGGAAGTATCTGGTGTGGTATCTGAGGAGGTGTCAGGGGAGGTATCTGAGGAGGTATCCGGTGTAGTATCTGAGGAGGTATCTGAAGAGGTATCCGGTGTAGTATCTGAGGAGGTATCTGGTGTGGTATCTGGTGTGGTATCTGAGGAGGCATCCAGGGAGGTGTCTGAGGAGATATCTTGGGAGGTATCCAGGGAGGTGTCTGAGGAGGTATCCAGTGTAGTATCTGAGGAGGTATCTGAAGAGGTATCCGGTGTGGTATCTAAGGAGGTATCCAGTGCGGTATCTGAGGAGGCATCCAGGGAGGTGTCTGAGGAGATATCTTGGGAGGTATCCAGGGAGGTGTCTGAGGACGTATCTGAGGAGGTATCCGGTGTAGTATCTGAGGAGGTATCTGAAGAGGTATCTGGTGTGGTATCTGGTGTGGTATCTGAGGAAGTATCTGGTGTGGTATCTGAGGAAGTATCTGGTGTGGTATCTGAGGAGGTATCTGGTGTGGTATCTGAGGAGGCATCCAGGGAGGTGTCTGAGGAGATATCTTGGGAGGTATCCAGGGAGGTGTCTGAGGAGGTATCCAGTGTAGTATCTGAGGAGGTATCTGAAGAGGTATCCGGTGTGGTATCTAAGGAGGTATCCAGTGCGGTATCTGAGGAGGCATCCAGGGAGGTGTCTGAGGAGATATCTTGGGAGGTATCCAGGGAGGTGTCTGAGGAGGTATCTGAGGAGGTATCCGGTGTAGTATCTGAGGAGGTATCTGAAGAGGTATCCGTTGTGGTATCTGAGGAGGTATCTGGTGTGGTATCTGAGAAGGTATCTGGTGTGGTATCTGAGGAGGTATCTAAGGAGGTATCCAGTGTAGTATCTGAGGAGGTATCTGAAGAGGTATCTGGTGTAGTATCTGAGGAGGTATCCAGTGTGGTATCTGAGGAGGTATCTGGTGTGGTATCTGAGGAGTTATCTAAGGAGGTATCCAGTGCGGTATCTGAGGAGGCATCCAGGGAGGTGTCTGAGAAGATATCTTGGGAGGTATCCAGGGAGGTGTCTGAGGAGGTATCTGAGGTGGTATCCCTCTCTGGTGCTCACCTCTGACCGCAGCAATATTTGACCTTCACAGGCCTAGAAGCGGCTGTTCTGCCAGATCATTATAGAAGATAAACGGATTAGAAGGGACAGATGTGGCCGGATCTCCACATAGGTCACCTGGAGGTCATGTGAGGCCACCAACTACTCATGTGGGGAATCACACCGAGTTGTCACAGAAGTACAATGTCAGATACCGTCCACCACATTGCTCCTGAAGGAGTCAGCAGATGAAGATTATAACCATGATAGCAGCCTTCTCTACAGCCTATGTGTCGGGGTCACCTCTGACATCTGGGACACCTCTGGCTCTTGGTTCACCTTTGATATCGGGGGACACCTGTGACTCTGGGGTGAGCTCTGATACTAGGGTCAACTTTGAAATGAAGGTCACGTCTGACATTAGGGTCACATCTGACATTAGGGTCACATCTGACATTAAGGTCACGTCTGACATTAGGGTCACCTCTGACATCTAGGACACCTCTGACATGTAGGACACCTCTGACATGTAGGACACCTCTGACATGTAGGACACCTCTGACATCTGGGACACCTCTGACATCTAGGACACCTCTGACATGTAGGACACCTCTGACATGTAGGACACCTCTGACATCTGGGACACCTCTGACATGTAGGACACCTCTGGCTCCGGCTGGTAGTTGTGTCCTCTGGGTTCAGCGGGTGATAAATGGTGAGATGAGATTAGGTGGCAGCGCGGAGTCCTGGGCTCAGTCCTGGCCGGCTCTCCGGGGTTCTGCGTTGGGGGTTAACTATCTGTGTGTGTGTGGGGGGGGGGGGGGGATTTGTGTGGCCGGCTCTAATCTCCTTCCAATAATAACATTTCTCAGATTTATCCGTTTATTGTGAGAGGAAGAGAATTACCGACAGGGCAGACGTGTCCTCCACCGGGCAGAGGCGGCCAATGTCACCCTGGAGAAAATACTGACCACGCCCATCCACATACCGCCATCCTGTATTATGATTCCGGGGTTACATTGTCTCCAGGATCTTCGTATTATGATTCCGGGGTTACATTGTCTCCATATCTTCGTATTATGATTCCGGGGTTACATTGTCTCTATATCTTCGTATTATGATTCCAGGGTTACATTGTCTCCGTATCTTCGTATTATGATTCCGGGGTTACATTGTCTCCATATCTTCGTATTATGATTCCGGGGTTACATTGTCTCCGTATCTTCGTATTATGATTCCGGGGTTACATTGTCTCCGTATCTTCGTATTATGATTCCGGGGTTACATTGTCTCCGTATCTTCGTATTATGATTCCGGGGTTACATTGTCTCCATATCTTCGTATTATGATTCCGGGGTTACATTGTCTCCAGGATCTTCGTATTATGATTCCGGGGTTACATTGTCTCCATATCTTCGTATTATGATTCCGGGGTTACATTGTCTCCAGGATCTTTGTATTATGATTCCGGGGTTACATTGTCTCCGTATCTTCGTATTATGATTCCAGGGTTACATTGTCTCCAGGATCTTTGTATTATGATTCCGGGGTTACATTGTCTCCATATCTTCGTATTATGATTCCGGGGTTACATTGTCTCCATATCTTCGTATTATGATTCCGGGGTTACATTGTCTCCATATCTTCGTATTATGATTCCGGGGTTACATTGTCTCCATATCTTTGTATTATGATTCCGGGGTTACATTGTCTCCATATCTTCGTATTATGATTCCGGGGTTACATTGTCTCTGTATCTTCGTATTATGATTCCGGGGTTCATTGTCTCCATATCTTCGTATTATGATTCCGGGGTTCATTGTCTCCATATCTTCGTATTATGATTCCGGGGTTCATTGTCTCCATATCTTCGTATTATGATTCCGGGGTTACATTGTCTCCAGGATCTTCGTATTATGATTCCGGGGTTACATTGTCTCCATATCTTCGTATTATGATTCCGGGGTTACATTGTCTCCAGGATCTTCGTATTATGATTCCGGGGTTACATTGTCTCCATATCTTCGTATTATGATTCCGGGGTTACATTGTCTCCAGGATCTTCGTATTATGATTCCGGGGTTACATTGTCTCCGTATCTTCGTATTATGATTCCGGGGTTACATTGTCTCCAGGATCTTCGTATTATGATTCCGGGGTTACATTGTCTCCATATGTTCGTATTATGATTCCGGGGTTACATTGTCTCCGTATCTTCGTATTATGATTCCGGGGTTACATTGTCTCCGTATCTTCGTATTATGATTCCGGGGTTATATTGTCTCCGTATCTTCGTATTATGATTCCAGGGTTACATTGTCTCCAGGATCTTCGTATTATGATTCCGGGGTTACATTGTCTCCATATCTTCGTATTATGATTCCGGGGTTACATTGTCTCCGTATCTTCGTATTATGATTCCGGGGTTACATTGTCTCCAGGATCTTCGTATTATGATTCCGGGGTTACATTGTCTCCATATCTTCGTATTATGATTCCGGGGTTACATTGTCTCTATATCTTCGTATTATGATTCCGGGGTTACATTGTTTCTGGTATCTTCGTATTATGATTCCGGGGTTACATTGTCTCCGTATCTTCGTATTATGATTCCGGGGTTACATTGTCTCCATATCTTCGTATTATGATTCCGGGGTTACATTGTCTCCATATCTTCGTATTATGATTCCGGGGTTACATTGTCTCCATATCTTCGTATTATGATTCCGGGGTTACATTGTCTCCAGGATCTTCGTATTATGATTCCGGGGTTACATTGTCTCCAGGATCTTCGTATTATGATTCCGGGGTTACATTGTCTCCATATCTTCGTATTATGATTCCGGGGTTACATTGTCTCCGTATCTTCGTATTATGATTCCGGGGTTACATTGTCTCCGTATCTTCGTATTATGATTCCGGGGTTACATTGTCTCCGTATCTTCGTATTATGATTCCGGGGTTACATTGTCTCCGTATCTTCGTATTATGATTCCGGGGTTACATTGTCTCCGTATCTTCGTATTATGATTCCGGGGTTACATTGTCTCCATATCTTCGTATTATGATTCCGGGGTTACGTTGTCTCCGTATCTTCGTATTATGATTCCGGGGTTACATTGTCTCCATATCTTCGTATTATGATTCCGGGGTTACGTTGTCTCCGTATCTTCGTATTATGATTCCGGGGTTACATTGTCTCCATATCTTCGTATTATGATTCCGGGGTTACATTGTTTCTGGTGTCTTCGTATTATGATTCCGGGGTTACATTGTCTCCATATCTTCGTATTATGATTCCGGGGTTACATTGTCTCCAGGATCTTCGTATTATGATTCCGGGGTTACATTGTTTCTGGTGTCTTCGTATTATGATTCCGGGGTTACATTGTCTCCATATCTTCGTATTATGATTCCGGGGTTACATTGTCTCCGTATCTTCGTATTATGATTCCGGGGTTACATTGTCTCCATATCTTCGTATTATGATTCCGGGGTTACATTGTTTCTGGTGTCTTCGTATTATGGGTTTCTTGGTCCCCTCCCCCCCGCTCGGTGTGGAGGAAGGATGGTTGTCGGAGAAGACGAAGGCTCGGATACCGATTGGATGGTGAGGTCACATGACCGCGCCCTATGCTGCGCTCGGTACATTTCCCGGCTGATGTAAAGAAGCTCTCCGCAGAGGACACTTGACACCGCTCCCTCCGGCAGGCCGTATCCATTGCAGACCCCAGAGGATTCTGGGAAGGAGTCATCGACACTAATGAGCCCTCAGACTGCAGAGATCGATGGAGAGCCGTCCGGGCCGGAGGATCCGAGTGGTAATTGGATGTGGTTGGAGGATGTGGAAGGACGAGCTGGGAACGGATCGATCTCTTAGACTTGTTTATACCGACTCCCTGGGCGTATCATGTGACTGGCGCCAGGCTGCCCGCTCGCCCGCCCGGCCTGTCCCATCTGGGGGACAAACGCTTTCTGGCACTGCTGTGAAATGATATCATAAACTCTATACACCCATTGTGTGTAAAGCGAACCTCTCAGGATGGCGCTGTGGAGGACGTCATGATGGTGTGGAGGACGCCATGATGGTGTGGAGGACGCCATGATGGTGTGGAGGACGCCATGACGGTGTGGAGGACGCCATGACGGTGTGGAGGACGCCATGACGGTGTGGAGGATGCCATGATGGTGTGGAGGACGCCATGACGGTGTGGAGGACGCCATGACGGTGTGGAGGACGCCATGATGGTGTGGAGGACGCCATGACGGTGTGGAGGACGCCATGACGGTGGTGTGGAGGACGCCATGACGGTGGTGTGGAGGACGCCATGACGGTGGTTTGGAGGACACCGTGGTGGTGTGGAGGACGTTATGACACTGTGGAGGAGGCCATGACGGGGTGGAGGAGGCCATGACGGGGTGGAGGAGGCCATGACGGTGTGGAGGACACCATGACGGTGTGGGGGACACCATGACGGTGTGGGGGAAGCTATGGTGGTGTGGAGGACACCATGGTGGTGTGGAGGACGTTATGACACTGTGGAGGACGCCATGACGGGGTGGAGGACACCATGGCGGTGTGGAGGACGCTATGACGGTGTGGAGGACGCCATGACGGTGTGGGGAAGCCATGGTGGTTTGGAGGACACCATGGTGGTGTGGAGGACGTTATGACACTGTGGAGGACGCCATGACAGGGTGGAGGACACCATGGCGGTGTGGAGGACGCCATGACGGTGTGGAGGATGCCATGACGGTGTGGGGGAAGCCATGGCGCTGTGGAGGATGCCATGGCGGTGTGGAGGACGCCATGGCGGTGTGGAGGACGCCATGACGGTGTGGAGGACGCCATGGCGGTGCGGAGGACACCATGGCAGGTTTGCCCACAAAGGAATGGACTTTGGACTCCCGTTATGACCCTGGCATTATTACTTCACTGAACAAGCATGCAAGCAGTGCAACAGTTCTCCTGTCCCACAGCTTGTTCAGGGTCAGTTCGTTGTCACAGGGTGAAGCCAGGGATCAGGATGACAGAGCCTCGCCTTCAATAACAAGTCAGCAGTGGAAGCCGCCATCTTGGCGATTCCCTCAAGGAGATCTAGCTAGGGCGAGTGACGGGGTCAGTGCTCCTCAGCTCCAGCTAGTGGCCACAATGAGGTATTTCCACACGTTCGATCTGCACACAGCATAGCCCGAGGACATTCACATTTTGGCCCGTTTGCAGAGAACACATTTACATGGGGTGTCGATGGACGACCAGCTATGGAAGTGTATACCAGCCGTCATGACTAAGCGGAAACCGATATCGGCAAAGTGACTAATGAATTACGATGAAGAAAAGCACAAAATGACTGACGGCAGAGTATACACCCCCCTCCCGGTCCGTATTTAGAGGATGGCATGGGCTCGGCATCTACGTTCAGATGATGTTCAGATGATGGGCAGGATTCAGCTTATGCTGAACATAAGAGTCTACTCTGATGACCATTCGTCCATAGGCTCTTCATTCGTAGGCCACTGAGGCCTGAAACGTCTTGGTCTCCTAATAGCCTTCGGCACTAGTCTCCTTCTTGGTGGCCTCCTGCACTAGTCTCCTTCTGGTGGCCTTCCAGACTCATCTCCTTCTTGGTGGCCTCATGCCCTAGTCTCCTGGTGGCCTTCCAGACTCATCTCCTTCTTGGTGACCTGCTACAGTAGTCTCCTTCTGGTGGCCTTCCAGACTCATCTCCTTCTTGGTGACCTCCTGCATTAGTCTCCTTCTGGTGGCCTTCCAGACTCGTCTCCTTCTTGGTGACCTGCTACAGTAGTCTCCTTCTTGGTGGCCTCCTGCACTAGTCTCCTTCTTGGTGGCCTTTCACACTAGTCTCCTTCTTGGTGGCTTTCTGCACTAGTCTCCTACTGGTGGCCTTCCAGACTCATCTCCTTCTTGGTGGCCTCCTGCACTAGTCTCCTTCTGGTGGCCTTCCAGACTCATCTCCTTCTTGGTGGCTTCCTGCACTAGCCTCCTTCTGGTGGCCTTCCAGACTCATCTCCTTCTTGGTGGCCTCCTGCACTAGTCTCCTTCTGGTGGCCTTCCAGACTCCTCTCCTTCTTGGAGGCTTCCTGCACTAGTCTCCTTCTGGTGGCCTTCCAGACTCGTGTCCTTCTTGGTGACCTGCTAAAGTAGTCTTCTTGGTGGCCTCCTGCATTAGTCTTTCTTGGTGGCCTTCCGCACTAGTCTCCTTCTTGGTGGCTTTCTGCACTAGTCTCCTTCATGGTGGCTTCCTGCACTAGTCTTCTTCTGGTGGCCTTCCAGAGTAGTCTTTTTCTTGGTGACCTGCTACAGTAGTCTCCTTCTTGGTGGCCTCCTGCACTAGTCTTTTTGATGGCCTTCTGCACTAGTCTCCTTCTTGTAGCCTTCAGACTAGTCTTTCTTGGTGACCTGCTACAGTAGTCACCCTCTTGGTGGCATCCTGCACTAGTCTCCTTCTTGGTGACTCTCCGCACTAGTTTCCTTCTGGTGGCCTTCAGACTAGTCTTTCTTGCTTACCTGCTACAGTAGTCTCCTTCTTGGTGGCCTTCTGCATTAGTCTCCTTCTAGTGGCCTTCCAGACTATTCTTTCTTGGTGACCTGCTTCAGTAGTCTTCTTCTGGTGGCCTTCCAGACTATTCTTACTTGGTGACCTGCTACAGTAGTCTCCTTCTTGGTGGCATCCTGCACTAGTCTCCTTCTTGGTGGCATCCTGCACTAGTCTCCTTGTAGTCTTTCACACTTGTCTTCAAACTCAGCCACTGAGGCATGTAACGTGCCTTATTGACAGCCTTCTGCACTAGTCCTCTTCTTGGTGGCTTTCCACAGTAGTCTACTTCTGATGGCCTCCCTCACTAGTCTCCTTTATGGTGTCTTTCCCCACTAGTCTCCTTTTGATGGCATACCACCTTAGTCTCCTTCTTGATGGCCTCAATCACTAGTCTCCTTTTGGTGGCCTTTCACACTAGTATTTATAGGGTCTCCAATCTCAGACCTGTAACTTCTTCAGAGTGACCTTCTTTGTCTGCCTTCTTGGTAACCTTCTGCACTAGTCTCCTTGGTGTCCTTCTGCACTTCTTCTTGGTGGCCTCCCTCACTACTCTCTCTCTCGGTGAACTCCCACAGTAGTCTTTTTCATGGTGCTCTTCTGAACTAGTCCTCTTCTGGGTGGCCTTCCGTACTAGTCTCTTTCTTGGCTACTTTCTGCACTAGTCTCCTTCTTGTGTTCTTTCACACTAGTATCCATTAGGCTCTCCAATCTCAGCCACTGAGGCCTGTAACTTCTTCAGAGTGACCTTCTTGGTCTCTTGGTAGCCTTCTACGCTAGTCTCCTTTTTTGGTGGCCTTCCACATTAGTATCCTTGTGGTAGCCTTCCAGACTAGTCTCCTTGGTGACCTCCCACAGTAGTCTCCTTCTGGTGGTCTTCCAGACTAGTCTGCTTCTTGGTGGCCTTCTGCACTAGTCTCTTTCTTGGTGGCCTTCTATACTAGTTTCCTTCTTGAAGGACTTTCACAGTTGTCTCCTTCTTGGTGACCTCTCTCACTAATCTCCTACTGGTGGCCCTTCAGTCTAGCCTCCTTGAAGGCCTCCCTCACTAGTCTCCTTCTGGTGGCCTTTCCCACTAGTCTCCTTCCTGGTGGCCTCCCGCATTAGTCTCTTTCTTGCTATCCCCCCACGTTAGTCTTCTTCTTGGTATCTTAACATTCTAATCTTCCTCTTGTTGGCATTCCTCCCTAGTCACCTCTGTCTCTGCTCTCCAACTTGAAGGCCTTCCTTTCTAATCTCTCTTTTGGTAGCCTCCCTATCCAGTGTCTTTCTCAGAGACCTCCTTTTCTAATCTCTGACTTTTTCCTTTTGATGGATCTCCTCTTTAGTTTCTTCTTGGTGGCCTCTCTCTCTTGGTGGCCTCTGGAAAGAGAAAATGAAACTCATATCTTTAGTGTTTAGTTGTCCTTAATGGTGGTACAGTTCTCTAAAGATTGGGGGACATACGTGGGTTGCTGTGTAGGCGCTTAGTATGTTCTTTTACGAGATGCATTGAAATTGATTTTTGGACTGGAAGATGAAAAAATGTATCAATATAATGCTCAGCGCACACACGGGCCATTGATCCATCATCTCCCGGTTCCCCCGGCACACGGCAAAGCACCACTGTCCCTCCAGAAGAGGCTCTCCGTTCCCACTGAAGAAAAATCTGTTTGTACTAATTGGCTGATTAAGATGAATTTGTCGTTATCACAGTGGATAAGATAGAGGACGAGAAGAGAGGAGGTGACACCGACAGAAGGCAGAGCCCAGGAGAGGATTGGTGACACCAACAGAAGACAGAGCAGGCCAGGTCATGGAGGAGAGAATGCCAAACATGTCACTCTGCAGATATGAAGGGCATTTGAGGGGCATGCTGGGACTTATCCATGGGTTAGTGTTAGGGTTCACCTACATCCTACAGGTTAGAAAATAAATGGATATTGAAGGGGTTCAATGCTGAGAAGGATTTGAAGTGTTTATAATCATCATTTTATACATTAACATTTTATAATGGGAACTTCCATCACAAGTTATAGTGGAGGCTTTCCAAAAAGAGAACCCAACACTGTCTGCATGCTTCATCCACCGAGCACATAGATGTCCTGCATTGTCACAGGTGCCCTGTCTTTCCATAGTCACAGGTGTCCTGTTCCTCCATAGTCTCAGGTGTCCCGTCCTTCCATAGTCTCAGGTGTCCCGTCCTTCCATAGTGACAGGTGTCCCATCCTTCCATAATCTCAGGTGACCCGTCCTTACATAGTCTCAGGTGTCCTCTCCTTCCATAGTCTCAGGTGTCCCATCCTTCCATAGTCACAGGTGTCCCATCCTTCCATAGTCACAGGTGTCCTCTCCTTCCATAGTCTCAGGTGTCCCGTCCTTCCATAGTCACAGGTGCCCCGTCCTTCCATAGTCACAGGTGTCCTCTCCTTCCATAGTCTCAGGTGTCCCGTCCTTCCATAGTCACAGGTGCCCCGTCCTTCCATAGTCACAGGTGTCCTCTCCTTCCATAGTCACAGGTGTCCCGTCCTTCCATAGTCACAGGTGTCCCGTCCTTCCATAGTCACAGGTGTCCCGTCCTTCCATAGTCACAGGTGTCCTCTCCTTCCATAGTCACAGGTGTCCCGTCCTTCCATAGTCACAGGTGTCTCATCCTTCCATAGTCTCAGGTGTCCCGTCCTTCCATAGTCACAGGTGTCCCGTCCTTCCATAGTCACAGGTGTCCTCTCCTTCCATAGTCACAGGTGTCCCGTCCTTCCATAGTCACAGGTGTCTCATCCTTCCATAGTCTCAGGTGTCCCGTCCTTCCATAGTCACAGGTGTCCCGTCCTTCTATAGTCACAGGTGTCCCATCCTTCCATAGTCTCAGGTGTCCCGTCCTTCCATAGTCACAGGTGTCCTCTCCTTCCATAGTCTCAGGTGTCCTCTCCTTCCATAGTCTCAGGTGTCCCATCCTTCCATAGTCTCAGGTGTCCCATCCTTCCAGAGTCTCAGGTGTCCCATCCTTCCATAGTCTCAGGTGTCCCATCCTTCCATAGTCTCAGGTGTCCCATCCTTCCATAGTCTCAGGTGTCCCGTCCTTCCATAGTCTCAGGTGTCCCGTCCTTCCATAGTCTCAGGTGTCCCATCCTTCCATAGTCACAGGTGTCCCGTCTTTCCATAGTCTCAGGTGTCCCATCTTTCCATAGTCTCAGGTGTCCCGTATTTCCATATTCTCAGGTGTCCCATCCTTCCATAGTCTCAGGTGTCCCATCCTTCCATATTCTCAGGTGTCCTCTCCTTCCATAGTCTCAGGTGTCCCATCCTTCCATAGTCTCAGGTGTCCTCTCCTTCCATAGTCTCAGGTGTCCCATCCTTCCATAGTCTCAGGTGTCCTATCCTTCCATAGTCACAGGTGTCCCATCCTTCCATAGTCTCAGGTGTCCCGTATTTCCATAGTCTCAGGTGTCCCGTCTTTCCATAGTCACAGGTGTCCCATACTTCCATAGTCACAGGTGTCCCGTCCTTCCATAGTCTCAGGTGTCCCGTATTTCCATAGTCTAAGGTGTCCCGTCTTTCCATAGTCTCAGGTGTCCCGTCTTTCCATAGTCACAGGTGTCCCATCCCTCCATAGTCACAGGTGTCCCGTATTTCCATAGTCTCAGGTGTCCCGTCCTTCCATAGTCTCAGGTGTCCCATCCCTCCATAGTCACAGGTGTCCCGTCCTTCCATAGTCTCAGGTGTCCCATCCTTCCATAGTCTCAGGTGTCCCGTCCTTCCATAGTCTCAGGTGTCCCGTCCTTCCATAGTCACAGGTGTCCCGTCCTTCCATAGTCTCAGGTGTCCCATCCTTCCATAGTCTCAGGTGTCCCATCCCTCCATAGTCTCAGGTGTCCCATCCTTCCATAGTCTCAGGTGTCCCGTCCTTCTATAGTCACAGGTGTCCCATCCTTCCATAGTCTCAGGTGTCCCGTCCTTCCATAGTCACAGGTGTCCTCTCCTTCCATAGTCTCAGGTGTCCTCTCCTTCCATAGTCTCAGGTGTCCCGTCCTTCCATAGTCTCAGGTGTCCCATCCTTCCATAGTCTCAGGTGTCCCATCCTTCCAGAGTCTCAGGTGTCCCATCCTTCCATAGTCTCAGGTGTCCCATCCTTCCATAGTCACAGGTGTCCCATCCTTCCATAGTCTCAGGTGTCCCGTCCTTCCATAGTCTCAGGTGTCCCGTCCTTCCATAGTCTCAGGTGTCCCATCCTTCCATAGTCACAGGTGTCCCGTCTTTCCATAGTCATAGGTGTCCCGTCTTTCCATAGTCTCAGGTGTCCCATCTTTCCATAGTCTCAGGTGTCCCGTATTTCCATATTCTCAGGTGTCCCATCCTTCCATAGTCTCAGGTGTCCCATCCTTCCATATTCTCAGGTGTCCTCTCCTTCCATAGTCTCAGGTGTCCCATCCTTCCATAGTCTCAGGTGTCCTCTCCTTCCATAGTCTCAGGTGTCCCATCCTTCCATAGTCTCAGGTGTCCTATCCTTCCAGAGTCACAGGTGTCCCATCCTTCCATAGTCTCAGGTGTCCCGTATTTCCATAGTCTCAGGTGTCCCGTCTTTCCATAGTCACAGGTGTCCCATACTTCCATAGTCACAGGTGTCCCGTCCTTCCATAGTCTCAGGTGTCCCATCCTTCCATAGTCTCAGGTGTCCCGTCCTTCCATAGTCACAGGTGTCCCGTCCTTCCATAGTCTCAGGTGTCCCATCCTTCCATAGTCTCAGGTGTCCCATCCTTCCATAGTCTCAGGTGTCCCATCCTTCCATAGTCTCAGGTGTCCCGTCCTTCCATAGTCACAGGTGTCCCATCCTTCCATAGTCTCAGGTGTCCCGTCCTTCCATAGTCTCAGGTGTCCCGTCCTTCCATAGTCTCAGGTGTCCCGTCCTTCCATAGTCTCAGGTGTCCCGTCTTTCCATAGTCTCAGGTATCCCGTCCTTCCATAGTCTCAGGTCTCCTCTCCTTCCATAGTCTCAGGTGTCCTCTCCTTCCATAGTCTCAGGTGTCCCATCCTTCCATAGTCTCAGGTGTCCCGTCCCTCCATAGTCTCAGGTGTCCCGTCCTTCCATAGTCACAGGTGTCCCGTCCTTCCATAGTCTCAGGTGTCCCGTCCTTCCATAGTCTCAGGTGTCCCGTCCTTCCATAGTCTCAGGTGTCCCATCCTTCCATAGTCTCAGGTGTCCCGTCCTTCCATAGTCTCAGGTGTCCCGTCCTTCCATAGTCTCAGGTGTCCTCTCCTTCCATAGTCTCAGGTGTCCCGTCCTTCCATAGTCACAGGTGTCCCGTCCTTCCATAGTCTCAGGTGACCCGTCCTTCCATAGTCTCAGGTGTCCCGTCCTTCCATAGTCTCAGGTGTCCCGTCCTTCCATAGTCTCAGGTGACCCGTCCTTCCATAGTCTCAGGTGACCCGTCCTTCCATAGTCTCAGGTGTCCCGTCCTTCCATAGTCACAGGTGTCCCGTCCTTCCATAGTCTCAGGTGACCCGTCCTTCCATAGTCTCAGGTGTCCCGTCCTTCCATAGTCTCAGGTGTGATGTAGTTCCAGGTCACGGGTGGTTTTGTTGGTGTCACGCAGACCGATCTTGGCGGTCTTGGTCGATGTTTTTTCATGTTCATTAGTCCTCGATTTCTGGGATGACATCTATGGATCGGGAATATTGATCTGAGATAACGTAATGTAATCCAATCCGCTGATATCCTTTATCCGGAACCTTCCTCTTCCCCTCCCCCTCCCATACTCTCAGCAATGTATAGAAGCGGCTGACGTGACGTCCTCAGGGACAGGCGGTGGAATGATCTCTCAGATCGTATTATTGATACTCCTCACCTGGGACCATACAATGTCCCATACATGGCAGATTATCAATCATTCAACTGGAGATGTGATCAGTCCGAGTCATGACGTGTGCCCCCCGGAGGACAAAACCCCCCACTGCAGGCTCTGCGCCGTCCATGAGCTCCATGAGAGCTCATCATACATACACTGCAAGAGTATATATAATATATACCCCATTATAGTGTGTACCAGGGGGATCCAAACACCTCCTCCTCCTACAAAGTTACAATGTACAGTCTGATCACTGGGGGAGGAGACTGAGGAAACGCCTCCTCCTCCTCCTTCTGCAAAGTTACAATGTACAGTCTGATCACTGGGGGAGGGAAGACCGAGGAAATGCCTCCTCCTCCTTCTACAAAGTTACAATGTACAGTCTGATCACTGGGGGAGGAGACTGAGGAAATTCCTCCTCCTGCCTGCAGCAGACTGATGACATCACCTCAGCCTAGGCGCAGTCACTGAGTGGAGCTCATAGACGGTGAGTAATGATGGAAGGAGGAGAGTTTCTGTTCTGTGTGGGTGGAGATGTCAGGAATGGATTTATATCGGGTCAGGGGCGGACTGACCATTTGGAAACTCGGCACAGGGCCCGGGGTCAGTAGGGGGCCCCATGAGATGCCCCTGGTACCTTTTTTATAGGCTTGTTTGAGTTTGGGCAAGGACACAGGGGCCCCATGATCCCCTATTGCCCGGGGGCCCCATGAGTTGTCAGTCCGCCCCTGTATCGGGTTCATTCACAACAACCTCTGCATTTCAAAGTGTTGGGGATACAGGGGGGGTCAGTGTTGGGGTTACAGGAGGGTCAGTGTTGGGGATACAGGGGGGGTCAGTGTTGGGGTTACAGGAGGGTCAGTGTTGGGGATACAGGGGGGGTCAGTGTTGGGGTTACAGGAGGGTCAGTGTTGGGGATACAGGGGGGGTCAGTGTTGGGGTTACAGGAGGGTCAGTGTTGGGGATACAGGAGGGTCAGTGTTGGGGATACAGGGGGGTCAGTGTTGGGGTTACAGGAGGGTCAGTGTTGGGGATACAGGGGGGGTCAGTGTTGGGGATACAGGGTGGGTCAGTGTTGGGGTTACAGGAGGGTCAGTGTTGGGGATACAGGGGGGGTCAGTGTTGGGGATATAGGGAGGGTCAGTGTTGGGGTTACAGGGAGGGTCGGTGTTGGGGTCACAGGGAGGGTCGGTGTTGGGGATACAGGGAGGGTCAATGTTGGGGTCACAGGGAGGGTCAGTGTTGGGGATACAGGGAGGGTCATTGTTGGGGTTACAGGGAGGGTCATTGTTGGGGTCACAGGGAGGGTCGGTGTTGGGGTCACAGGGAGGGTCGGTGTTGGGGATACAGGGAGGGTCATTGTTGGGGTCACAGGGAGGGTCAGTTTTGGGGATACAGGGAGGGTCATTGTTGGGGTTACAGGGAGGGTCAGTTTTGTGGATACAGGGAGGGTCATTGTTGGGGTTACAGGGAGGGTCATTGTTGGGGTTACAGGGAGGGTCGGTGTTGGGGTCACAGGGAGGGTCAGTGTTGGGGTCACAGGGAGGGTCGGTGTTGGGGTCTGTCTTGGAAATTCGCTTTTAACGAATTTCTCCTTACCGTGAGTACTCGCAGTTGGATGCGCAGAAATCCCCCATAAAGCCGTGCGAATCTCGCTTACCACGACTGCAGCTAAACTCCACGATTCCTGCGCCTCCAACTGCTTTAGCTCTGTTGAGATGTGAGGAAAATGGAGCTCCAGGTACCCAGGAATGATCACACGACACTCTCAGGTTGCTGTTGGAATTCACTATGAGCCTGTCTCCAACTTGTTTTATTACAAGCACACACACGCCCCCCCCCCCACACACAGGGGGGGGGGGGGGTCAGGTCAATCCCCTCCCACAGAACAATGTATAGGGGGTGTCTATACACAGAATGTACATCCTGATTGGAGCGTAGCCTTTCCTTTTATCTATACTGGAAACCAGTTCTCCCCTCCCCCTTTCCCATCATTTACATGCTACCAGCTCCTAGTGATATGTAAATTCTCTGTACAAGCATCCCCTAGGAACATCAGTCTGTACCTGGATGGGCCCGATACCATCTTTATTAAAACACATCCATCCAGATACAGTTCAGGTCGGTAATGGGTTGTAAGATATACATGAGCCTACACGTGGAGTTCACACTGCCCGGCGCCTTGCGGTACGAAGTCCATGTGGTACTATGCTGCTGATATGTGGATACAGGCCCGGGGCCTACCGCCGGCGGCATTCGCATAGAATGGTGGTATACACGCCGGTCTATAAGCGCAGATCTGCCATCTCATCCATTACCCAGCTGAGTACTGTAATACATACATTGTACATGGATGGCCCAATCGCAGCCTTCAGAGCTTTCATTATACACACCAGAGACATATTTCCATGACAGGTCACAGGGAGGGTCGGTGTTGGGGTCACAGGGAGGGTCAGTGTTGGGGTCACAGGGAGGGTCAGTGTTGGGGTCACAGGGAGGGTCAGTGTTGGGGTCACAGGGAGGGTCAGTGTTGGGGTCACAGGGAGGGTCGGTGTTGAGGATACAGGGAGGGTCAGTGTTGGGGATACAGGGAGGGTCAGTGTTGGGGTCACAGGGAGGGTCGATGTTGAGGATACAGGGAGGGTCGGTGTTGGGGTCACAGGGAGGGTCAGTGTTGGGGTCACAGGGAGGGTCAGTGTTGGGGTCACAGGGAGGGTCGATGTTGAGGATACAGGGAGGGTCGGTGTTGGGGTCACAGGGAGGGTCAGTGTTGGGGATACAGGGAGGGTCAGTGTTGGGGTCACAGGGAGGGTCGGTGTTGGGGTCACAGGGAGGGTCAGTGTTGGGGATACAGGGAGGGTCAGTGTTGGGGTCACAGGGAGGGTCGGTGTTGGGGATACAGGGAGGGTCAGTGTTGGGGTCACAGGGAGGGTCAGTGTTGGGGATACAGGGAGGGTCGATGTTGAGGATACATGGAGGGTCGGTGTTGGGGTCACAGGGAGGGTCAGTGTTGGGGTCACAGGGAGGGTCAGTGTTGGGGTCACAGGGAGGGTCGATGTTGAGGATACAGGGAGGGTCGGTGTTGGGGTCACAGGGAGGGTCAGTGTTGGGGATACAGGGAGGGTCAGTGTTGGGGTCACAGGGAGGGTCGGTGTTGGGGTCACAGGGAGGGTCAGTGTTGGGGATACAGGGAGGGTCGATGTTGAGGATACAGGGAGGGTCGGTGTTGGGGTCACAGGGAGGGTCACAGGGATGGTCAGTGTTGAGGTTACAGGGAGGATCAGTGTTGGGGTTACAGGGAGGGTCAGTGTTGGGGATACAGGGAGGGTCAGTGTTAGGGTCACAGGGAGGGTCGGTGTTGGGGTCACAGGGAGGGTCGGTGTTGGGGTCACAGGGAGGGTCAGTGTTGGGGTCACAGGGAGGGTCAGTGTTGGGGATACAGGGAGGGTCGATGTTGGGGTCACAGGGAGGGTCAGTGTTGGGGATACAGGGAGGGTCGGTGTTGGGGTCACAGGGAGGGTCGGTGTTGGGGTCACAGGGAGGGTCAGTGTTGGGGTCACAGGGAGGGTTGGGGTCACGTTGCTGATATCTGGATGGACCTCCAGTTGGTGTTGGACTGTCAGTCAGTCTCACGTTTCGGGCCGCGGTGCCCACAGACAGAGCTGATGGCTGATTGGATGACGGATGACGAGACTCGTACTTCCTCCATGGAGGTGTTGAGTGGATTTATCTGGTGATGGTGACATGACATGAGAACACGTGTCCCCTCAGATCACGGATTGTTCCATCATCACGCTTCACCTCCCGCCTGACAAGACGTGTAACCTGAGCCGCCGCTATTGTGTGCCGGAGACGCCGACAGATGGCGGATTGTCCTCACCGCGCAGTCCCTCCAGTCCCCGCCGGTCACATTGTGCCGCCATTGTGTGCTCAACCCTCGTATTGTGTACTCTCCTCCGCCCAGAGTACACCCATCACCCCGGGGGGGCATTAGAGTGTCATCTCCTCTGCACAGAGACTGATGGGACTGTGGGGGAGGGGACATTAGAGTGTAAGCTCCTCTAGTACAGAGACTGATGGGACTGTGGGGGAGGGGACATTAGAGTGTCAGCTCCTCTGGTACAGAGACTGATGGGACTGTGGGGGAGGGGACATTAGAGTGTAAGCTCCTCTGGTACAGAGACTGATGGGACTGTGGGGGAGGGGGCATTAGAGTGTAAGCTCCTCTGTACAGAGACTGATGGGACTGTGGGGGAGGGGACATTAGAGTGTAAGCTCCTCTAGTACAGAGACTGATGTGACTGTGGGGGAGGGGACATTAGAGTGTAAGCTCCTCTGGTACAGAGACTGATGGGACTGTGGGGGAGGGGACATTAGAGTGTAAGCTCCTCTGGTACAGAGACTGATGGGACTGTGGGGGAGGGGACATTAGAGTGTAAGCTCCTCTGGTACAGAGAATGATGGGACTCTGGGGGAGGGGACATTAGAGTGTAAGCTCCTCTGGTACAGAGAATGATGTGACTGTGGGGAAGGGGACATTAGAGCGTAAGCTCCTC
This sequence comes from Staurois parvus, assembly GCF_062004578.1. Taxonomy (NCBI): domain Eukaryota; kingdom Metazoa; phylum Chordata; class Amphibia; order Anura; family Ranidae; genus Staurois; species Staurois parvus. The sequence continues at coordinate 119,595 of NW_028319866.1, forward strand.
TGGTACAGAGACTGATGTGACTGTGGGGGAGGGGACATTAGAGCGTCAGCTCCTCTGGTACAGAGACTGATGTGACTGTGGGGGGAGGGGACATTAGAGTGTCAGCTCCTGTGGTGCAGGGACTGGGTGGGTGGTAGGAGGAGTCAGCGCTCGGTCGCTCACCTGCGGTCACCTCGTGGAGCGATTTGCGGAATATGAGACGACTTGTATATCTAATTAAAGGTGAAGAGTGCGCTTGGCTGACACCGGATCTATGGCTGGGAGATGATTAATTGATGGATCTCTGCGGAGAGCCCCGTGTCCCGTCCTCCTGTGTGACATGTGCAGTAAATACCCTCCCCGTCCCCGGGTCCCGTCCTCCTGTGTGACGTGTAGTAAATACCCTCCCCGTTTCCGCGTCCCGTCCTCCTGTGTGACATGTGTAGTAAATACCCTCCCCGTCCCCGGGTCCCGTCCTCCTGTGTGACGTGTAGTAAATACCCTCCCCGTTTCCGCGTCCCATCCTCCTGTGTGACATGTGTAGTAAATACGCTCCCCGTTCCCGTGTCCCGTCCTCCTGTGTGACATGTGTAGTAAATACCCTCCCCGTCCCTGCGTCCCATACTCCTGTGTGAAATGTGTAGTAAATACCCTCCCTGTCCCCGCGTCCCCTGTGTGACATGTGTAGTAAATACGCTCCCCGTTCCCGTGTCCCGTCCTCCTGTGTGACATGTGTAGTAAATACCCTCCCCGTCCCTGCGTCCCATACTCCTGTGTGAAATGTGTAGTAAATACCCTCCCTGTCCCCGCGTCCCCTGTGTGACATGTGTAGTAAATACGCTCCCCGTTCCCGTGTCCCTTCCTCCTGTGTGACATGTGTAGTAAATACCCTCCCCGTCCCTGCGTCCCATACTCCTGTGTGAAATGTGTAGTAAATACCCTCCCTGTCCCCGCGTCCTCCTGTGTGACATGTGTAGTAAATACCCTCCCTGTCCCCGTGCCCCGTCCTCCTGTGTGACATGTGTAGTAAATACGCTCCCCGTCCCCTTGTCCTGTCCTCCTGTGTGACATGTGTATTAAATACCCTCCCCGTCCCCACATCCCGTCCTCCTGTGTGACGTGTAGTAAATACCCTCCCCGTCCCCACATCCCGTCCTCCTGTGTGACGTGTGTAGTAAATACCCTCCCCGTCCCCGGGTCCCGTCCCGTGTGACATGTGTAGTAAATACCCTCCCCGTCCCCGGGTCCCGTCCTCCTGTGTGACGTGTAGTAAATACCCTCCCCGTTTCCGCGTCCCGTCCTCCTGTGTGACATGTGTAGTAAATACCCTCCCCGTCCCTGCGTCCCATCCTCCTGTGTGACATGTGTAGTAAATACGCTCCCCGTTCCCGTGTCCCGTCCTCCTGTGTGACATGTGTAGTAAATACCCTCCCCGTCCCTGCGTCCCATACTCCTGTGTGAAATGTGTAGTAAATACCCTCCCTGTCCCCGCGTCCCCTGTGTGACATGTGTAGTAAATACGCTCCCCGTTCCCGTGTCCCGTCCTCCTGTGTGACATGTGTAGTAAATACCCTCCCCGTCCCTGCGTCCCATACTCCTGTGTGAAATGTGTAGTAAATACCCTCCCTGTCCCCGCGTCCCCTGTGTGACATGTGTAGTAAATACGCTCCCCGTTCCCGTGTCCCTTCCTCCTGTGTGACATGTGTAGTAAATAACCTCCCCGTCCCTGCGTCCCATACTCCTGTGTGAAATGTGTAGTAAATACCCTCCCTGTCCCCGCGTCCTCCTGTGTGACATGTGTAGTAAATACCCTCCCTGTCCCCGCGCCCCGTCCTCCTGTGTGACATGTGTAGTAAATACGCTCCCTGTCCCCTTGTCCTGTCCTCCTGTGTGACATGTGTAGTAAATACCCTCCCCGTCCCCACATCCCGTCCTCCTGTGTGACGTGTAGTAAATACCCTCCCCGTCCCCACATCTCGTCCTCCTGTGTGACGTGTGTAGTAAATACCCTCCCCGTCCCCACGCCCCGTCCTCCTGTGTGACGTGTGTAGTAAATACCCTCCTCGTCCCCACGCCCCGTCCTCCTGTGTGACGTGTGTAGCAAATACCCTCCCCGTCCCCGTGCCCCGTCCTCCTGTGTGACGTGTGTAGTAAATACCCTCCCCGTCCCCGTGCCCCGTCCTCCTGTGTGACGTGTGTAGTAAATACCCTCCCCGTCCCCACGCCCCGTCCTCCTGTGTGACGTGTAGTAAATACGCTCCCCGTCCCCTTGTCCCGTCCTCCTGTGTGACATGTGTAGTAAATACCCTCCCCGTTCCCGCGTCCCGTCCTCCTGTGTGACATGTGTAGTAAATACCCTCCCCGTCCCTGCGTCCCATCCTCCTGTGTGACATGTGTAGTAAATACGCTCCCCGTTCCCGTGTCCCGTCCTCCTGTGTGACATGTGTAGTAAATACCCTCCCCGTCCCTGCGTCCCATACTCCTGTGTGAAATGTGTAGTAAATACCCTCCCTGTCCCCGCGTCCCCTGTGTGACATGTGTAGTAAATACGCTCCCCGTTCCCGTGTCCCGTCCTCCTGTGTGACATGTGTAGTAAATACCCTCCCCGTCCCTGCGTCCCATACTCCTGTGTGAAATGTGTAGTAAATACCTTCCCCGTCCCTGCGTCCCATACTCCTGTGTGAAATGTGTAGTAAATACCCTCCCTGTCCCCGCGTCCTCCTGTGTGACATGTGTAGTAAATACCCTCCCTGTCCCCGCGTCCTCCTGTGTGACGTGTGTAGTAAATACCCTCCCTGTCCCCACGCCCCGTCCTCCTGTGTGACGTGTAGTAAATACGCTCCCCGTCCCCTTGTCCCGTCCTCCTGTGTGACATGTGTAGTAAATACCCTCCCCGTTCCCGCGTCCCGTCCTCCTGTGTGACATGTGTAGTAAATACCCTCCCCGTCCCTGCGTCCCATCCTCCTGTGTGACATGTGTAGTAAATACGCTCCCCGTTCCCGTGTCCCGTCCTCCTGTGTGACATGTGTAGTAAATACCCTCCCCGTCCCTGCGTCCCATACTCCTGTGTGAAATGTGTAGTAAATACCCTCCCTGTCCCCGCGTCCCCTGTGTGACATGTGTAGTAAATACGCTCCCCGTTCCCGTGTCCCGTCCTCCTGTGTGACATGTGTAGTAAATACCCTCCCCGTCCCTGCGTCCCATACTCCTGTGTGAAATGTGTAGTAAATACCCTCCCCGTCCCTGCGTCCCATATTCCTGTGTGAAATGTGTAGTAAATACCCTCCCTGTCCCCACGTCCTCCTGTGTGACATGTGTAGTAAATACCCTCCCTGTCCCCGCGCCCCGTCCTCCTGTGTGACATGTGTAGTAAATACCCTCCCTGTCCCCGCGCCCCGTCCTCCTGTGTGACATGTGTAGTAAATACGCTCCCCGTCCCCTTGTCCCGTCCTCCTGTGTGACGTGTAGTAAATACCCTCCCCGTCCCCACATCCCGTCCTCCTGTGTGACGTGTGTAGCAAATACCCTCCCCGTCCCCGTGCCCCGTCCTCCTGTGTGACGTGTGTAGTAAATACCCTCCCCGTCCCCGAGCCCCGTCATCCTGTGTGACGTGTGTAGTAAATACCCTCCCCGTCCCCACGCCCCGTCCTCCTGTGTGACATGTGTAGTAAATACCCTCCCCGTCCCCGTGCCCCGTCCTCCTGTGTGACATGTGTAGTAAATACCCTCCCCGTCCCCGTGCCCCGTCCTCCTGTGTGACGTGTGTAGTAAATACCCTCCCCGTCCCCACGCCCCGTCCTCCTGTGTGACATGTGTAGTAAATACCCTCCCCGACCCCGTGCCCCGTCCTCCTGTGTGACGTGTGTAGTAAATACCCTCCCCGTCCCCACGCCCCGTCCTCCTGTGTGACATGTGTAGTAAATACCCTCCCCGTCCCCGTGTCCCGTCCTCCTGTGTGACGTGTGTAGTAAATACCCTCCCCGTCCCCACGCCCCGTCCTCCTGTGTGACGTGTGTAGTAAATACCCTCCTCGTCCCCGTGTCCCGTCCTCCTGTGTTTTGGTTGTCAGTTGGAGAGGGGGAGGTGTTCTGTAGTTCTATCCCAGGGTTACAGTGCTGTTCCTCCATAGATAAAGTACAATGAGGATTGTCACCATAGGACAGGAAGTTTGTTATTGGGAGATGAGCACATGGAGGTGTTCTGTAGTTCCATCCTAGAGTGACAACGCTGTTCCTCCATAGATACTGTAGAGTGAGGGTTGTCACCATAGGACAGGACATGTGTTACTGGGTGATGAGCATATGGAGGTGTTCTGTAGTCTTTACTAGGGTGATAGATGCAGTACAGTGAGTGTTGTCACTCTAGGACAGGAAGTGTGTTCATTTGAGAGAAGGAGGTGTTCTGTAGTTCTATCCTGGCGTGACAACGCTGTTCCTCCACAGATACAGTACAGTGAGGGCTGTCACCCTAGGACAGGAAGTGTGTTACTGGGGGATGAGTATGTGGAGGAGGTGTTCTGTAGTCCTGTCCTAGGGTGATAGATACAGTCCAGTGATGTACAGACGGTCATGTGACGTGTGTGTGGCGGCGGGCCAATCGCAGTGCTTTGCTGCTTCTCTGACTAGTCTGTGTGATGTCAGCAGGCAAACCTGTATAGATGATAATGGAGAGTCCAGCGATGGGGCCCCCGGGGCCCCAGGGGGGAGGGGGTGATATTGCCTCCCTCGGAATGGGAAGTTTGTTGGATTCTGCAGAATGCGACGCTCTGACAGCTGATGCTCTTGGAGGGGTTTGTAGTTCGTATTGGGAGCTCTGAGGACGGTTCCCCCTGGGGGGGGGCACTCAGGGCACATCCAGCCACCGGTGACATCATGCTGCCGCTCTCAGCTGTATAATGAGCTCCCCGGGGGAGGGGGAGGGGAATGGCGCCTTCTATCTCCCATCATCAGTAATGAGCCGCACTCTCTGTTCTCTCATTAATGTGCTGAGGACGAGGACTGCATGGAGTCTGTACAGAGACATCTGAGCGAGGGGGACGAGGACTGCATGGAGTCTGTACAGAGACATCTGAGCGAGGGGGACGAGGACTGCATGGAGTCTGTACAGAGACATCTGAGCGAGGGGGACGAGGACTGCATGGAGTCTGTACAGAGACACCTGAGCAGGGGGACGAGGACTGCATGGAGTCTGTACAGAGACATCTGAGCGAGGGGGACGAGGACTGCATGGAGTCTGTACAGAGACACCTGAGCAGGGGGACGATGACTGCATGGAGTCTGTACAGAGACACCTGAGCAGGGGGACGAGGACTGCATGGAGTCTGTACAGAGACATCTGAGCGAGGGGGACGAGGACTGCATGGAGTCTGTACAGAGACATCTGAGCGAGGGGGACGAGGACTGCATGGAGTCTGTACAGAGACACCTGAGCAGGGGGACGATGACTGCATGGAGTCTGTACAGAGACACCTGAGCAGGGGGACGAGGACTGCATGGAGTCTGTACAGAGACATCTGAGCGAGGGGGACGAGGACTGCATGGAGTCTGTACAGAGACACCTGAGCAGGGGGACGATGACTGCATGGAGTCTGTACAGAGACATCTGAGCGAGGGGGACGAGGACTGCATGGAGTCTGTACAGAGACACCTGAGCAGGGGGACGAGGACTGCATGGAGTCTGTACAGAGACATCTGAGCGAGGGGGACGAGGACTGCATGGAGTCTGTACAGAGACACCTGAGCAGGGGGACGATGACTGCATGGAGTCTGTACAGAGACACCTGAGCAGGGGGATGAGGACTGCATGGAGTCTGTACAGAGACATCTGAGCGAGGGGGACGAGGACTGCATGGAGTCTGTACAGAGACACCTGAGCAGGGGGACGATGACTGCATGGAGTCTGTACAGAGACATCTGAGTGAGGGGGACGAGGACTGCATGGAGTCTGTACAGAGACATCTGAGCGAGGGGGACGAGGATTGCATGGAGTCTGTACAGAGACACCTGAGCAGGGGGACGATGACTGCATGGAGTCTGTACAGAGACATCTGAGTGAGGGGGACGAGGACTGCATGGAGTCTGTACAGAGACACCTGAGCGGGGGGATGATGACTGCATGGAGTCTGTACAGAGACATCTGAGCGGGAGGGGGGGTGACAAGGACTGCATGGAGTCTGTACAGAGAGATTATTATTGCTCTCACTGACACTGTCATGGAGAATGTCCAGCTTCATGCCATCAGGAAATGCTGAGTCTTGTAGTTCCACATTGCACGGTACAGACACGCCCCCATATGGCACCTGACAACCAACATGCCAAGTACATGTAACATGTCAGAGATCAGTGCAGCAACATCTCCCCCTGCTGGTCACTGCAGGATCTGTGTGTGATGGGCGATCAGATTCCCACCAATGGTACTGTGTGCTGCGGTGTCTGCGACAGAGGAGCTGACACTCTATTATTATCAGTATTATGTCGGCGGTGGAGATGGACGATCGATACTCCCGGCATCGAATTTACTCTCATCGGGTGGTGGATGCTGCCATCTGGTGGCTCCTCCTGTGCAGCTTTCCCGTCTCCATACGTTCCATATCAGACTCTGCAGTCTGCTGGTCTGTGATCTGATTCCGTATACCATCTACTATATATATATATACTCTGTATACCATCTACTATATATATATATACTCTGTATACCATCTACTATATATATATATACTCTGTATACCATCTACTATATATATATATATACTCTGTATACCATCTACTATATATATATATACTCTGTATACCATCTACTATATATATATATATACTCTGTATACCATCTACTATATATATATATATATACTCTGTATACCATCTACTATATATATATATATATACTCTGTATACCATCTACTATATATATATATATATACTCTGTATACCATCTACTATATATATATACTCTGTATACCATCTACTATATATATATACTCTGTATACCATCTACTATATATATATATATATACTCTGTATACCATCTACTATATATATACAGTTGTGTTCAAAATAATAGCAGTGTGATGATAAAAGTGAGTAAAGCTGCAAATCCTTCTAATCCTTTTATTTCCATCCACACAAATGCATTGGGAACACGACACATTCTATTCCAAATCACAACATGAAGAAAAATACATCAAATTTGTGTTGTTCCTCTAAAAAAATGGAAGAAAAGTGAATATTAGACGGTTCAAAAAAATGGCCGTGTTTGTATTCTTCTTTACAAACTCCAACATTCACTATATAAACTGAGAAATGTTTGAAGATTTTGCTTTCCTTTGAATGACTTCATGAATATTTGGTTGTAGTCGCACTGTTTCTGAGAACTGCTGTACATCTGTGTTGCATGGAGTCCCCCAACTTCTGGCCCCTGTGATCAGGTATTCCAGCCCAGGATGATTGGACCACATTCCACAGTTCTTCTCTATTTCTTGGTTTGGCCTCAGAAACGGCATTTTTGATGTCACCCCACAAGTTTTCTATTGGATGAAGATCCGGGGATTGGGCTGGCCACTCCATAACGTCCATCTTGTTGGTCTGGAACCAAGATGTTGCACGTTTACTGGTGTGTTTGGGGTCGTTGTCTTGTTGGAACACCCATTTCAAGGGCATTTCCTCTTCAGCATAAGGCAGCATGACCTCTTCAAGTATTCTGATGGATTCAAACTGATCCATGATCCCTGGTATGCGATAAATAGGCCCAACACTGTAGTATGAGAAACATCTCCATATCATGATGCTTGCACCACCATGCTTCACGGTCTTCACAGTGTACTGTGGCTTGAATTCACTGTTTGGGGGCCGTCTGACAAACTGTCTCCGCCCACTAGACCCAAAAAGAACAATCTTACTTCCATCAGTCCACAAAATGTTGGGCCATTTCTCTTTAGGCCGGTCAATGTGCTCTTTGGCAGATTGTAACCTCTTCAGCACACGTCTTTTTCCCAACAGTGGGACTTTGCGGGGACTTCTTGCAGATAGCTTGGCTTCACATCGGCGTCTTCTAATTGTAACAGTCCTCACAGGGAACGTCACACCTTCTTTCATCTTCCTGGAGCTGATTGTTGGCTGAGTCCTCACAGGGAACGTCACACCTTCTTTCATCTTCCTGGAGCTGATTGTTGGCTGAGTCCTCACAGGGAACGTCACACCTTCTTTCATCTTCCTGGAGCTGATTGTTGGCTGAGTCCTCACAGGGAACGTCACACCTTCTTTCATCTTCCTGGAGCTGATTGCTGGCTGAGTCCGCCCCATTTTGGCTATTCTTCTATCCATTCCAATGGTAGTTTTTCGCTTTCTTCCGTGTCTTTCAGGTTTTGGTTGCCATTTTAAAGCATTTGCCATCATTTTAGCTGAGCAGCCGATCATTTTCTGCACTTCTTTATATGTTTTCCCCTCCAATCAACTTTTTAATCGCGGTACGCTGTTCTTCTGAACAATGTCTGGAACCACCCATTTTCCTCAGAATTTCAGAGAGAAATGCACTGTAACCAGCATGTCCAACATTTGCTGCCTTCCTTCCTTAAATAAGGGCAATAATTGCCACCTGTTTATCAAAGAATGAATGACGTCACTAATAGAACTCCACACGGCTATTATTGTGAACACGCCCCTTTCAATGAGTGATTCAATGACACAGAATCAGCAGCATGCATGTCATGACTGTCGGGTCTGTTGGATTTCTATGACTCTACTACACCTGATAGGAAATTATCTGCCATGTAGAAATATCATTTCCACCAAAAACAGGGATTGATCCGGTTAGTGATGTCTGACGGCTAGTATTTTCAACACAACTGTGTATATATATCTATATATATATATATACACACTCTATATACCATCTAATATATACAGTGAAGGAAATGTGTATTTGCTCCCCCTGATGGTGAATGTTCGCCCCTCACACAGAAATGATCGGTCTAACAATGGAATGTTCGCCCCTCACACAGAAATGATCGGTCTAACAATGGAATGTTCGCCCCTCACACAGAAACGATCGGTCTAACAATGGAATGTTCGCCCCTCACACAGAAATGATCGGTCTAACAATGGAATGTTCGCCCCTCACACAGAAATGATCGGTCTAACAATGGAATGTTCGCCCCTCACACAGAAATGATCGGTCTAACAATGGAATGTTCGCCCCTCACACAGAAACGATCGGTCTAACAATGGAATGTTCGGTGTAACACTGAGAGACAGAATACAACAACAAATTCAGCAGAAATGCGTCTAACAAATGATGACGGATCTGCATGTTCATGAGGGAAAGAAGGATTTGATCCCCTTCACAAAACATGACTTAGTACTTGGTGGCCAATCCCTTGTTGGCAATCACAGAGGACAGACGTTTCCTGGAGTTGGCCCCCAGGTTCGCACACATCTCAGGAGGGATTTTGGCCCACTCCTCTTGGCAGATCCTCTACAAGTCATTAAGGTTTGGTGGCTGACGTTTGGCAGCTCGAACTTTCAGCTCCTCCACAGATTTTCCATCGGATGAAGGTGTGGAGACTGGCTAGGCCACTCCAGGACATTAATGTGCTTCTTCTTGAGCCGCTCCTTTGTTGCCTTGGCCATGTGTTTTGGGTCATTGTCATGCTGGAACACCCATCCACCACCCATTTTCAATGCCCTGGCTGAGGGAAGAAGGTTCTCACCCAAGATTTGAGGGTACATTGTCCCGTCCATCGTCCCTTTGATGCGGTGCAGTTGTCCTGTCCCCTTAGCAGAAACCCCCCCAAAGCAGAATGTTTCCACCACCATGTTTCACAGTTGGGATGGTGTTCTTGGGGTCATAGGCAGCATTCCTCCTCCTCCAAACACGGCGAGTTGAGTTGATGCCAAAGAGCTGGATTTTGGTCTCCTCTGACCACAACACTTCCCACCAGTCCTCCTCGGCATCATTCAGATGTTCAGTGGCAGACTTCAGACGGGCCTGGACATGGGCTTTCTTGAGCAGAGGGACCGTGCGGGCACTGCAGGATTTCAGTCCTTGTCGGCGTAGTGTGTTACCAATTGTTTTCTTGGTGACTGTGGTCCCAGCTGCCTGGAGATCATTGACAAGATCCTCACGTGTAGTTCTGGGATGATTCCTCACTGTTCTCATGATCATTGACACCCCACGAGGTGAGATCTTGCATGGTGCACCAGACCTAGGGAGACTGACACTTGTTTTGTGTTTCTTCCATTTGTGAATGATTGCACCAACTGTTGTCACCTTCTCACCAAGCTGCTTGGCCATAGTTTGGTAGCCCAGTCCAGCCTTGTGTAGGTCTACCATCTTGTCCCTGACATCCTTGGACAGCTCTTTGGTCTTTGCCATGGTGGAGAGTTTGGAATCTGATGGTTTGATGGCTCCTGTGGACAGGTGTCTTTTATACAGGTAACACAATGAGATTAGCAGCACTCCCTTTAAGAGACTGCTTCTAATCTCAGCTTGTTACCTGTATGAGAGACACCTGGGAGCCAGAAATCCTGCTGAATGATAGGGGATCAAATCCTTCTTTCCCTCATGAACATGCAGATCAGTCATCATTTGTTAGACATGCATTTCTGCTCCTCAAACTCCTCCCACAATGTTGGGAGCATGAAATTGTCCAAAATGTCGCCTTAAGAGTTCCCTTCACTGGAATTAGGGGGCCAAGCCCAACCCCTGAGGAACACCCCCCACACCATAATCCCCCCGCCACCAAAGCTTACACTTGGCACAATGCAGTCAGGTAAGTACTGTTCTCCTGGCAACCTCCAAACCCAGACCCGTCCATCGGATTGCCAGACAGAGAAGCGTGATTGGTCACTCCAGAGAACATGTCTCCAATTCCCTCCATGGACACCTGTTTCCATGGAGGGGATTGGAACACCTGAATCACATGATATGGAGGGGATTGGAACACCTGAATCACATGATATGGAGGGATTGGAGCACCTGAATCACATGATATGGAGGGGATTAGAACACCTGAATCACATGATATGGAGGGGATTGGAACACCTGAATCACATGATATGGAGGGGATTGGAACACCTGAATCACATGATATGGAGGGGATTGGAACACCTGAATCACATGATATGGAGGGGATTGGAACACGTGAATCACATGATTTGGGGGGCGGGGACAATTCTTAGGCAGGTGTGATGCTGTAAATGAAGAAGTCTGAGAAATCGAAGGGTTAATATATTTTTATCAATGAAGAAAATGGAAAGTAAATGAAGAGAAATCCAATCAATATTTTAGGTGACCCCCCATATCCTGTGAGCAGTATTGGGGTGACCAACCCTTTGCCTTCCTCTAGGTAGACAGGCCACAGGTGTTCCAATCCCCTCCATATCATGTGATTCAGGTGTTCCAATCCCCTCCATATCATGTGATTCAGGTGTTCCAATCCCCTCCATATCATGTGATTCAGGTGTTCCAATCTCCTCCCAATCATGTGATTCAGGTGTTCCAATCCCCTCCATATCATGTGATTCAGGTGCCCCAATCCCCTCCATGGACACAGGTGTATACAATCAAGCCCCTAGGCATGCAGACGGCTTCTACAAACATTGGTGAAAGAATGGGTCGCTCTCAGGAGCTCAGTGACTCCAAGCGTGGTCCCGTGATAGGTGGCCACCTGGACAATAAGTCCATCCGTGACATTTCCTGGCTACTAAATATTCCACGCTCAACTGTTAGTGGGATTATAACAAAGTGGAAGCAACTGGGAACAACAGCCACTCAGCCACCAAGTGGTAGGCCACGTCACATGACAGGGCGGGGTCAGCGCATGCTGAAGCGCACAGTGCGCAGAAGTCACCAACTGTCTGCAGAGTCAATAGCTAAAGACCTCCAAACTTGGTGTGGCCTTCAGATGAGCCCAACAACAGTGCGTAGAGAGCTTCATGGAATGGGTTTCCATGGCCGAGCAGCTGCATCCAAGCCTTCCATCACCAAGTGCAATGCAAAGTGTCAGATGCCGTGGTGTAAAGCACGCCGCCACTGGACTCTAGAGCAGAGGAGACGTGTTCTCTGGAGGGACCAATCACACTTCTCTGTCTGGCAATCCGATGGACGTGTCTGGGTTTGGCGGTTGCCAGGAGAACGGTACTTGCCTGACTGCATTGTGCCAAGTGTAAAGTTTGGTGGAGGGGGGATTATAGTGTGGGGGTGTTCCTCAGGGGTTGGGCTTGGCCCCCTAGTTCCAGTGAAGGGAACTCTTAAGGTGACATTTTGGACAATTTCATGCCCCCAACTTTGTGGGAGGAGTTTGGGGATGGCCCCTTCCTGTTCCAACATGACTGCCCCCCAGTGCACAAAGCAAGGTCCATAAAGACATGGAGGAGCCAGTTTGGGGTGGAGGAACTTGACTGTCCTGCACAGAGTCCTGACCTCAACCCCATAGAACACCTTTGGGATGAATTAGAGCGGAGACTGTGAGCCAGGCCTCCTCCCCCGACATCAGTGCCTGACCTGACAAATGTGCTTCTGGAAGAATGGTCCAACCTTCCCATAGACACCCTCCTAAACCTTGTGGGGGGCCTTCCCAGAAGAGTTGGAAGCTGTTATACCTGCAAAGGGCGGGGCCAACTCAATATTGAACCCTATGGACTAAGACTGGGGGGCCATTAAAGGTCATGTGTGTGGGAAGGGCGGGGCCAACTCAATATTGAACCCTACGGACTAAGACTGGGGGGCCATTAAAGGTCATGTGTGTGGGAAGGGCGGGGCCAACTCAATATTGAACCCTATGGACCAAGACTGGGGGGCCATTAAAGGTCATGTGTGTGGAAAGGGCGGGGCCAACTCAATATTGAACCCTATGGACCAAGACTGGGGGGCCATTAAAGGTCATGTGTGGGGAAAGGGTGGGGCCAACTCAATATTGAACCCTACGGACTAAGACTGGGGGGCCGTTAAAGGTCATTTGTGTGGAAAGGGCGGGGCCAAACCAATATTGAACCCTACGGACTAAGACTGGGGGGCCATTAAAGGTCATGTGTGTGAAAAGGGCGGGCCAACTCAATATTGAACCCTACGGACTAAGACTTGGGTGGCCATTAAAGGTCATGTGCGTGGAAAGGGTGGGGCCAACTCAATATTGAACCCTACGGATTAAGACTGGGGGACCATTACAGGTCATGTGCGTGGAAAGGGCGGGGCCAACTCAATATTGAACCCTACGGACTAAGACTGGGGGGCCATTACAGGTCATGTGCGTGGAAACTTGAATAAGTGAAGTGTCGCCATCAGTTGCACATTTTTGGCAAATGACCAGTATGCTGGAAAATTATTGTGAGAACCCCATGTTCCTCAGCTTGCACACAGGTGATGACTGTAAGACCGAACTCCCGAATTTCCCACCACAACCAGCAAGTGTCGGGGAAATCACACCTAAGCAGAGCCAGATTCCTGTCTGGAGGAGGAGAATCGAGGAGCGTGTTTCAGCAGCCCATTGATTAGATGAGACATGAACTGAAATTTGTTCGCTCCCAGCTCAACCAGACGACTTTATTCCGGGAAGGGGAAACCGGCTGTGATATTGTTGGCTGCCACTAGAGGGGGGCCTGTCCACATATATCTGGCTGGACACACACCCGCAGACACCAATCAGGAATGATCTGATGTAAGAAAAGGACAGATGTTTTTCAGAGGTGGCGGGGTGTTCGGGTCTCTTTTCCGTTCTGGGTTTCACAGTTGACCGGTCCAACGTCCTCCCTGGATCTGCACACAAGATCGGTCGGGTGATTAGGTGTTGGGTCCTTCAATCTCCCAGCCCAAGCCGTCTATTATTGATTGTGGACATTCATCTATTGCTGTCTTTCTCCACCTTTTCAACACTGAGGAACCCCTGAAATAAGTTTCTGGTCTCAGGGAACCCCGGCTAAATATTACTGTCTGAAACTCATGATACATCGGTGCGATGGTCGGTGGGAAGAATGTTCCTCACAATTGTGTCATTGGGAAGAATCCCCCCCCCCCCCCGACAGATGGCTGAAAAGATTAATGGTGTCAGTAGAAATGTATCTGAGAGTCAGAAATTTCTCACTGCTCAAGGAACCCCCAGCAACCTCTGGGTGTCCATGGAGCCTTGGCTGGGAAACCCTGACCTATTGTGTATTAATAAATATCTGTGAATGTTGGTGACCTCATCCCACTCCTATATTAGTTGTCACAGCGTCCATGGTCACTATTACCTCGGCGTTGGGGGTTGCGGTTAGCCAAAAGTTCTGAATTACCATCAGACCTCAAAGTTCCCCCGAACACATCTTCTGCCATATGGGGGGTGGTGATCCTGAAGAGTTCTCCCTCCGACTGCTGCATTGTTTGTCTGTTGTGAACAGTGTGGGAGGTGGTGGGTGCACCATGGGGTGTTCAGTCCATATGTTTACCTCATTAGGAAATTTACAGCCAAATAAATCCAGGAGGTTACCGTGTTCCGTCATTGGGGTGACAGTGATACACCTGTCCTCATGTCAAAGCTGCCCTTTCATCTATCTGTCCATCCATCATTCCATCCCTCTGCCCAGCCTTCCCACCATTCTCCCATTCCAATCATCACTCCATCCACCTGTTTATTTTTCCATCTTACCATCACTCCATTCTTCTGTCCTCCTTCCATCCCCTCATCCTTCCATCCCCTCATCCTTCCATCCCGCTGTCCAGCCCTCCCGCCATTCTCCCATTCCAATCATCACTCCATTCTTCTGTCCTCCTTCCATCCCCTCATCCTTCCATCCCCTCATCCTTTCATCCCCTCATCCCCTCATCCTTCCATCCCCTCATCCTTCCATCCCGCTGTCCAGCCTTCCCACCATTCTCCCATTCCAATCATCACTCCATCCTTCTGTCCTCCTTCCATCCCCTCATCCTTCCATCCCGCTGTCCAGCCTTCCCACCATTCTCCCATTCCAACCATCACTCCATCCTTCTGTTTATTCTTCCATCTTACCATCACTCCATTCTTCTGTCCTCCTTCCATCCCGCCATCCTTCCATCTCCTCATCCTTCCATCCCCTCATCCTTCCATCCCGCTATCCAGCCCTCCCACCATTCTCTCATTCCAATCATCACTCCATCCTTCTGTCCTCCTTCCATCCCCTCATCCTTCCATCCCTCTGTCCAGCCTCCCACCATTCTTCCACCATCCTTCTGTTTATTCTTCCATCTTACCATCACACCATTCTTCTGTCCTCCTTCCATCCCCTCATCCTTCCATCCCCTCATCCTTCCATCCCTCTGTCCACCCTCCCACCATTCTCCCATTCCAATCATCACTCCATCCTCCTGTTTATTCTTCCATCTTACCATCACACCATTCTTCTGTCCTCCTTCCATCCCCTCATCCTTCCATCCCCTCATCCTTCCATCCCTCTGTCCACCCTCCCACCATTCTCCCATTCCAATCATCACTCCATCCTCCTGTTTATTCTTCCATCTTACCATCACACCATTCTTCTGTCCTCCTTCCATCCTCTCATCATTCCATCCCTCTGTCTAGCCTCCCACCATTCTTCCACCATCCTTCTGTTTATTCTTCCACCGTACCATCACTCCATACTTCTGTCCTCCTTCCATCCCTCTGTCCAGCCCTCCCACCATTCTTCCACCATCCTTCTGTTTATTCTTCCATCTTACCATCACTCCATTCTTCTGTCCTCCTTCCATCCCTTCATCCTCCATCCCTCTGTCCAGCCCTCCCACCATTCTCCCATTCCAATCATTACTCCATCCTTCTGTTTATTCTTCCATCTTACCATCACACCATTCTTCTGTCCTCCTTCCATCCCCTCATCCTTCATCTTAACCTCTCTTCATATTTTGTCCCTCTGCCTCTCCACTGCACCATCCTTATATGCCTTTAAACCTATCCATCCTTCCATCTCTCTATCCCTATCTTCATCTTTACATCCATTCCTGCTTCCCTCAGTCCCTCAATCTCTCTCTCCATCCCTTCCACCATCTCTCCATCCCCCTCTCCCACTGTACCTCCATCCATCCCTTCCTATTATTCCATTATTCCTCCATTATTCTCTCCAATCTCTATTCAGTCTCTCTATGCCTTCCTCCCTCTACTCTTCCGTTCCACCATCCTTCCATGCCTCTGTGCTTTGGTCTGTTTATCTCAACATCCCTTTGTCCCCTCATCCTTCTGTCCTTCATCCCACCACCCATCAATCATTCCAACCCTTTGCCCCTCCATCCTTCCAACCCACATCTTCTGTCACTCTCTTCTTCCATTCTTCCATACTTCTGTCCCTTCCACTATCTCTCTCTCTCCATCCCTCTCTGCTATCGTCCCTACTTCCTTCTTCCCACTCTCTTTCTGTCCCATTATCCCACCATCCCATTGTCCCACCATCCTTCTGTGCCTCTATCCTTCCATCCTGTATTCCTCAGTTCCTTCATCCCATTATCCCACCATCTCTTCATCTTTCCAACCTTTTGTTCTTCCGCCCCACAGTCTTCTGTCCCTCCATCCTGCTGTCCTTCCAACCCTTTTTCTTAGCCCTCCTCTGCCCTTTACTTCCTCCATTCTTCCATACCTCCATCCCTTCTACTATCTTTCTGTCTCTTCATCCTTCTTTCCCACCCTCCATTCATTCTTTTTTTCCACCATCCTTCCTTCTATTCCTCTCTTCCTCTGTCCTTTGATCTCACCATCCTTTTATCCCTCCATCCTCCTATCCCTGTATCCTTCCTTCCCTCATCCCTCTGTCTCTTCATCCAACTTTCCTATCCTCCATCCATCCTTCTTTCCCACTGTCCTTCCATTCCTCTCTTCCTCTGTCTCTCCATCCCTTTTGTTTTTATCCTACCATCCTTCCATCTCTCCATCTTTCCAACCCTTCATCTTTCTGTCCTTCTGTTCCTTCATTCTTCCAACCCTTTTCCCTCTGTTCCTTATACCTTTTCTCCCTCTTTTCCACCATCCTTCTATGTTGCTATGCTTTGGTCTCTTTATCTCAACATCCTTCTGTCCCTTCATCCCACCATCCATCATTCATTCCAACCCTTTGTCCCTCCATCCTTCCACTGCACAGTCTTCTGTACCTCCATCCCTCTATTCTTCCAACCTTTTTTTTCACTCCATCCCTCTGTCCCTCTCTCCTTCTGTTCTTCCATACCTCTGTCCATCCCACTATCTCTGTCTCTCCATCCCTCTCTCCTATCATCCCTACATCCTTCTTCCCACTCTCTTTCTGTCCCATTATCCCACCATCCCATTGTCCTTTCATCCTTCTGTGCCTCTATCCTTCCATCCTGTATTCCTCAGTCCCTTCATCTCATTATCCCTCCATCTCTTCATCTTTGCAACCTTTTGTCCTTCCATCCCACTTTCTTCTGTCCTTCCATCCCGCTGTCCTTCCAACCCTTTTTCTTAGCCCTGCTCTGCCCTTTACTTTCTCCATTCTTCCATATCTCCATCCCTTCTACTATCTTTCTGTCTCTTCATCCCTCTTTCCCACCCTCCATTCATTCTTCTTTTACACCATCCTTCTGTTCCTCTCTTCCCCTGTCCTTTGATCTCACCATCCCTTTATCTCTCTATCCTTCTATCCCTGTATCCTTCCTTCCCTCATCCCTCTGTCTCTCCATGCCTTTTGTTCTTTTATCCTACCATCCTTCCATCCCTCCATCTTTCCAAGCCTTCATCCTTCTGTCCTTCTGTTCCTTCAGTGTTGTCCCTCCATCCTTCCTCCGCACAGTCTTCTGTCCCTCCATCCCTCTATTCTTCCAACCTTTTTTTTTTCACTCCACCCCTCTGTCCCTCTCTCCTTCCATTCTTCCATACCTTCCCACTATCTCTGTCTCTCCATCCCTCTCTCCTATCATCCCTACTTCCTTCTTCCCACTCTCTGTCCCATTATCCCACCATCCCATTGTCCGTTAATCCTTCTGTGCCTCTATCCTTCAATCCCGTATCCCTCAGTCCCTTCATCTCATTATCCCACCATCCCTTCATCTTTCCAACCCTTTGTCCTTCCATCCCACTTTCTTCTGTCCCTCCATCCCTTGGTCCTTCCATCCCGCTGTCCTTCCATTCGTCTCTTCTTCCTTTATCCCACCATCTCTTCATCTTTCCAACCCTTTGTCCTTCCATCCCACATTCTTTGGTCCCTCCATCCTGCTGTCCTTCCAACCCACATTCTTCTGTCCCTCCATCCCGCTGTCCTTCCAATTGTCTCTTCTTCCTTTATCCCACCATCTCTTCATCTTTCCAACCCTTTGTCCTTCCATCCCACATTCTTCGGTCCCTCCATCCTGCTGTCCTTCCATCCCACATTCTTAGGTCCCTCCATCCCGCTGTCCTTCCAATCGTCTCTTCTTCCTTTATCCCACCATCTCTTCATCTTTCCAACCCTTTGTCCTTCCATCCCACATTCTTCGGTCCCTCCATCCTGCTGTCCTTCCATCCCACATTCTTAGGTCCCTCCATCCCGCTGTCCTTCCATCCCTCTATTCTTCCTTTATCCCACCATCTCTTCATCTTTCCAACCCTTTGTCCTTCCATCCCACATTCTTCGGTCCCTCCATCCTGCTGTCCTTCCATCCCACATTCTTAGGTCCCTCCATCCCGCTGTCCTTCCAATCGTCTCTTCTTCCTTTATCCCACCATCTCTTCATCTTTCCAACCCTTTGTCCTTCCATCCCACATTCTTAGGTCCCTCCATCCCGCTGTCCTTCCATCCCTCTATTCTTCCTTTATCCCACCATCTCTTCATCTTTCCAACCCTTTGTCCTTCCATCCCACATTCTTCGGTCCCTCCATCCTGCTGTCCTTCCAACCCACATTCTTAGGTCCCTCCATCCCGCTGTCCTTCCAATCGTCTCTTCTTCCTTTATCCCACCATCTCTTCATCTTTCCAACCCTTTGTCCTTCCATCCCACATTCTTCGGTCCCTCCATCCTGCTGTCCTTCCAACCCACATTCTTCTGTCCCTCCATCCCGCTGTCCTTCCAATTGTCTCTTCTTCCTTTATCCCACCATCTCTTCATCTTTCCAACCCTTTGTCCTTCCATCCCACATTCTTCGGTCCCTCCATCCTGCTGTCCTTCCATCCCACATTCTTAGGTCCCTCCATCCCGCTGTCCTTCCAATCGTCTCTTCTTCCTTTATCCCACCATCTCTTCATCTTTCCAACTCTTTGTCCTTCCATCCCACATTCTTAGGTCCCTCCATCCCGCTGTCCTTCCACCCCTCTATTCTTCCTTTATCCCACCATCTCTTCATCTTTCCAACCCTTTGTCCTTCCAACCCACATTCTTCTGTCCCTCCATCCCGCTGTCCTTCCAATTGTCTCTTCTTCCTTTATCCCACCATCTCTTCATCTTTCCAACCCTTTGTCCTTCCATCCCACATTCTTCGGTCCCTCCATCCTGCTGTCCTTCCATCCCACATTCTTAGGTCCCTCCATCCCGCTGTCCTTCCAATCGTCTCTTCTTCCTTTATCCCACCATCTCTTCACCTTTCCAACCCTTTGTCCTTCCATCCCACATTCTTCGGTCCCTCCATCCTGCTGTCCTTCCATCCCACATTCTTAGGTCCCTCCATCCCGCTGTCCTTCCAATCGTCTCTTCTTCCTTTATCCCACCATCTCTTCATCTTTCCAACCCTTTGTCCTTCCATCCCACATTCTTCGGTCCCTCCATCCTGCTGTCCTTCCATCCCACATTCTTAGGTCCCTCCATCCCGCTGTCCTTCCATCCCTCTATTCTTCCTTTATCCCACCATCTCTTCATCTTTCCAACCCTTTGTCCTTCCATCCCACATTCTTCGGTCCCTCCATCCTGCTGTCCTTCCATCCCACATTCTTAGGTCCCTCCATCCCGCTGTCCTTCCAATCGTCTCTTCTTCCTTTATCCCACCATCTCTTCATCTTTCCAACCCTTTGTCCTTCCATCCCACATTCATAGGTCCCTCGATCCCACTGTCCTTCCATCCCTCTATTCCTCCTTTCTCCCACCATCCCTTTGTCCCTCCATCCCTCTGATCCTTTATCTTTCTATCTCTTTTCCCTCAGTCCCTTCATCTTTTTATTTCTCCTTCCCTTCATCCCTTTCTTTCCAACCCCCTGCTCTCCATCCTCCCAGCCCGTTCCCCCTCCATCTCTCTGTCCCACTTTCCTCGTTCCCTCCACCCTTCCAGCTTTCTCCTCCACCATCGTCTGATGGACATCTGTAGAAGATCAATGCCATACGTACTATATACCCTCCCAGTTCTGCCATCTACATCTCTTCCAGGTGTTTGGCCTTGCGGAGCCGGTCCTGATATCCACGCAGGCAGAATATTCCCCTCATTGTACACTTTTCCGCTCATTTTGGGTTTTGTAAAAACTGCAGAAATTTGTCTTTGAGGCTTTCCGCTTGTGAGCACAAAAGAGATTTATTTGTGGAAATGCGAATGTTGTCAACACCAAATCCATTTCTGTGCCAGAGCCGCTTCTGGGCAGAAGGAACAATCAGCATCCGCTGAACATGTTCATGTTATTTAAATATTAATACGGCGCCGGCCGTAGCCGCACATTAGCTGGCTGAGCGCCCTGCTTTTTATGTTCTCACACAGCGGGGTGTGCGGGTGATGGGAGGCCGTGGATTATTTATGGGATACCACTTCCAGTTAGAGACCCGCCGCCGTGAACTCATCTGAGAAATGCCGAGCTCAGCGCTCATTATATACAACTCGGGCTCTCTAGTCATTTATCGGGAGTACCGTTCTGTACTGCGGGGGGAGACAACATGGAGGTCAATGGTCCTTTACAAGACTGGGAATCCATACCTCTCTGAAGGCCGGGCTGGAACAATGGGGGGGGGGGTTGGACAGGAGGGGCGGCTGCCCTGGGCGCAGTGGTACCATGTGAGGTGGGGGGCGCTGCTTGGAGAGTTTCTACTGACAAACTGGCAGGAGAAGTGACAGCACCCTCGGAGTAAGAAACATTTGTGGTGGGGACAAGAGTATTTGTGCTACGAGGGAAGGGGGGGGGAGAGAGGAGGATCAGTGCTAGGAAGAGGGTTTGGGGGGGGGATACTAAAATTCAGGGGCGGCAGTGGTGTATGATGTATTTTAAGAGGCAAAGTCTAGGGGAGGAGAGAGGATTTATGTTGGGGTGATTTGGGGGGATTTGTGCTCAGAGGGGGGGAGGATTTGTGCTAGGAGGAGGAATTTGTGTTAGGAAGAGGAATTGGGGGGCGGGGGGGCATATTTGCTAGTAGGGAATAATGGAATATTTGCTAGCAGCGGAAATTTGGGGGGGGGGAATATTTGCGCTAAGATGGGGGATTTGAGGGGGGGGGGGGATTTGTGTCTGGAAGGGGAATTCCAGGGTGGATTTTTGCTAATTTGGATTATTGGGGGGGTGGGGGGTTGTTCTAGAAGGGAAGTTTGGGGGGGGGATGTGTACTAGGAAGGGGGATTTGGAAGGGGGGAATTTATGCTCAAAGGGGAACATTGAAGGGTACAGGAATTTTGCTAGGAAGGGGGGATACGGAGAGGGAGAGGATTTGAGCAGGGAGGGGGGATAGTGGGGCCAAAGATGTGTGCTGGGTTGAGATTTTGGTGGGGAGGGGGGGGGATTTTTATCTGGGGAGAATTTTGGCTTGCAAAGGGAATTTATGATTTGGGGGGGGGAGAGGGATTTTTGCTGACACATAATGTATATATATTTTCCTGGGGGGGGGGGGGGAACCGTTTGGCATCTTTGCCCTGGGTACTCGGTAACCTTGTCCCAACACTGTCTGGAGGGCGTTGACTCCTCCATCTTCCAGCTATAGGTTGTCAATGTTCCATGCTTCTGGGAGTGACCCCAACTGCATGCTGTGGTTCCTCCATGAAGGTTCCTCCTGCTGACCCCTATGTCAATGCTCAGCCCTGTAGAGGTGTCGGGGTTGAGGAATGGAATGAAGGTCACCAGACAGTCCTGGGAGGGCAGAATGCTGAATCTCCCTGCAGTGCTGGAAGATGGAGGAGTTCAGACTCTCCGCCGCCCATTGGAGAGGTCAATGTTCACACCTTCTACATAGGGATCTATCGTACAAATTCTTTGTGGGACATGACAGGGTCACTTCAACCCAACACTGGAATTTGTAGACCGACCCTTTATGTGGACTGACCCTTTATGTAGGCCGACCCTTTATGTTCACTGACCCTTTATGTTCGCTGACCCTTTATGTAGGCTGACCCTTTATGTGGACCGACCCTTTATGTGGACCGACCCTTTATGTGGACCGACCCTTTATGTGGACCGACCCTTTATGTGGACTGACCCTTTATGTAGACTGACCCTTTATGTAGACTGACCCTTTATGTAGACTGACCCTTTATGTGGACTGACCCTTTATGTGGACTGACCCTTTATGTGGACTGACCCTTTATGTGGACTGATCCTTTATGTAGGCCGACCCTTTATGTAGGCTGACCCTTTATGTGGACCGACCCTTTATGTGGACCGACCCTTTATGTGGACCGACCCTTTATGTGGACCGACCCTTTATGTGGACCGACCCTTTATGTGGACCGACCCTTTATGTAGACTGACCCTTTATGTAGACTGACCCTTTATGTAGACTGACCCTTTATGTAGACTGACCCTTTATGTGGACTGACCCTTTATGTGGACTGACCCTTTATGTGGACTGACCCTTTATGTGGACTGACCCTTTATGTGGACTGATCCTTTATGTAGGCCGACCCTTTATGTGGACTGACCCTTTATGTGGACTGACCCTTTATGTGGACTGACCCTTTATGTGGGCCGACCCTTTATGTGGACCGATCCTTTATGTGGACCGACCCTTTATGTGGACTGACCCTTTATGTGGACTGACCCTTTATGTGGACTGACCCTTTATGTGGACTGACCCTTTATGTGGACTGACCCTTTATGTAGGCCGACCCTATGTCTATCCCATTGTTCTACTGTGTGTCTTGGTTTGGTGGGGGGTGTTTCCGGCAGCCCTTCCCCCTGATGGGACGGCCTGCTGATGTGTTTCCTGTTCCTGGTTGTATTGCCCCGCCCTGTGTATATATCTTGTGTCGGTGTTAAAATAGAGCAGTTGACTTCCTGTCTTAAGAAGAGTCTGGTGCTATTTCCTGTATGGTCAGCGGTGGTGTCTGTGGATCTGTGTTCGGACAGGGAAACGGGAGTCTAACGGAAATACCCGAGTGCAGTCGGGGTCCGGTTCCGTTACACTCACCCACAATTTGCATTTAACCCGCCCACCTTCTGGGTGGACATGGTCAGATCACACCCGCTTTATGGGTTAGTCCCTCCCAGACCTCGCCTCTGAATATGCAGCGTCCATCTATTATACCTACCTTACTGGTTGAGCACATCCAGACCCCTCCTATAAGTATGTAAGGGCCACCAACTTGCAGCCTCGATACCGATCACTCACTGTGTTCATTCATACCTGAAGCATAGTAAACTCTTTTTTATTTTTTCGAAGGGGGCCCTGTCAAGTTGTCTGTATGGGGGCCCCATGGTTTCTAACAGCAGCCCTGCACATGGCTACTAACAAATTGCACTTTTATAGTAACCAATGGCTGAGCTGGCGTTCATTCAGGAGTATGGGACTAGCTCTCTATGTATCTCTCTGGCATCGCCTCCACTTAGCTGAGTCTGGTGACTTCACAGAATCCCCCCCCCAACTGATAAACCCTTAGCGTGTCTCCGGGTGGAGTCACCTGCTCTTGTAGGTCTTCAATAATGGCAGTCAGGTCTTGGATGGCTTTTCTAGGTTTGCTGCAGAAACATGCGATAGAAGAACAGGATGGACTGAAAGAAATGCTTGGACTGCAGCTTCCCTGAGAGAACAGGCCCTGGATGAAGCTCTGTCTTCCCCTTGGTGGTCCTTACTCATGGTAACTTGAAGGAACTTCCACAATGAGGGGGATCCTGCTTCTCCTCTGAACCTCGTATGGGACCTCAGGCCAAGGACGTTCTTTTATCCTTCATTCAGAAACGTCTGACATGGGTCGGAACTTAGTAGTCTGCTTCTTAGTACTTGGCCATGAAGTCCGAACCCTGAAGGCCCAGGACAGGATCCAGTCTCCTCCACAAGGCTAAGGTCCTTCTAAAACAACCTTTCTCAAACTATACAGCCCAGAGGAACCTTGGAAATAATTTTAGGGTCTCAGGACACCCCTGATATAATTAATTCTTTGGGGGTCAGTGGGAAGAATGTCCCTTACATTGGGGGTCAGTGGGAAGAATGTCCCTTACATTGGGGGTCAGTGGGAAGAATGTCCCTTACATTGGGGGTCAGTGGGAAGAATGTCCCTTACATTGGGGGTCAGTGGGAAGAATGTCCCTTACATTGGTGATCAGTGGGAAGAATGTCCCTTACATTGGGGGTCAGCGGGAAGAATGTCCCTTACATTGGGGGTCAGTGGGAAGAATGTCCCTTACATTGGGGGGTCAGTGGGAAGAATGTCCCTTACATTGGAGGTCAGTGGGAAGAATGTCCCTTACATTGGTGGTCAGTTGGAAGAATGTCCCTTACATTGGTGGTCAGCGGGAAGAATGTCCCTTACATTGGGGGTCAGTGGGAAGAATGTCCCTTACATTGGGGGTCAGTGGGAAGAATGTCCCTTACATTGGGGGTCAGCGGGAAGAATGTCCCTTACATTGGGGGTCAGCGGGAAGAATGTCCCTTACATTGGGGGTCAGTGGGAAGAATGTCCCTTACATTGGGGGTCAGTGGGAAGAATGTCCCTTACATTGGGGGGTCAGTGGGAAGAATGTCCCTTACATTGGGGGTCAGTGGGAAGAATGTCCCTTACATTGGGGGTCAGCGGGAAGAATGTCCCTTACATTGGGGGTCAGCGGGAAGAATGTCCCTTACATTGGTGGTCAGCGGGAAGAATGTCCCTTACATTGGTGGTCAGTGGGAAGAATGTCCCTTACATTGGGGGTCAGTGGGAAGAATGTCCCTTACATTGGGGGTCAGTGGGAAGAATGTCCCTTACATTGGGGGTCAGTGGGAAGAATGCCCCTTACATTGGTGATCAGTGGGAAGAATGTCCCTTACATTGGGGGTCAGTGGGAAGAATGTCCCTTACATTGGGGGTCAGTGGGAAGAATGTCCCTTACATTGGGGGTCAGTGGGAAGAATGTCCCTTACATTGGTGGTCAGTGGGAAGAATGTCCCTTACATTGGGGGTCAGTGGGAAGAATGTCCCTTACATTGGGGGTCAGTGGGAAGAATGTCCCTTACATTGGTGATCAGTGGGAAGAATGTCCCTTACATTGGGGGTCAGAGGGAAGAATGTCCCTTACATTGGGGGTCAGTGGGAAGAATGTCCCTTACATTGGGGGGTCAAAGGGAAGAATGTCCCTTACATTGGGGGTCAGTGGGAAGAATGTCCCTTACATTGGGGGTCAGTGGGAAGAATGTCCCTTACATTGGGGGTCAGAGGGAAGAATGTCCCTTACATTGGTGATCAGTGGGAAGAATGTCCCTTACATTGGGGGTCAGTGGGAAGAATGTCCCTTACATTGGGGGTCAGTGGGAAGAATGTCCCTTACATTGGGGGTCAGTGGGAAGAATGTCCCTTACATTGGGGGTCAGTGGGAAGAATGTCCCTTACATTGGGGGTCAGTGGGAAGAATGTCCCTTACATTGGGGGTCAGTGGGAAGAATGTCCCTTACATTGGGGGTCAGTGGGAAGAATGTCTTTTACATTGGTGGTCAGTGGGAAGAATGTCCCTTACATTGGGGGTCAGTGGGAAGAATGTCCCTTACATTGGGGGTCAGTGGGAAGAATGTCCCTTACATTGGGGGTCAGTGGGAAGAATGTCCCTTACATTGGGGGTCAGTGGGGAGAATGTCCCTTACATTGGTGGTCAGTGGGGAGAATGTCCCTTACATTGGGGGGGGGGGTCAGTGGGAAGAATGTCCCTTACATTGGGGGTCAGTGGGAAGAATGTCCCTTACATTGGGGGTCAGTGGGAAGAATGTCCCTTACATTGGGGGTCAGTGGGAAGAATGTCCCTTACATTGGGGGTCAGTGGGAAGAATGTCCCTTACATTGGTGGTCAGTGGGAAGAATGCCCCTTACATTGGGGGTCAGTGGGAAGAATGTTCCTTACATTGGAGGTCAGTGGGAAGAATGCCCCTTACATTGGGGGGGTCAGTGGGAAGAATGTCCCTTACATTGGGGGTCAGTGGGAAGAATGTCCCTTACATTGGAGGTCAGTGGGAAGAATGTCCCTTACATTGGGGGTCAGTGGGAAGAATGTCCCTTACATTGGGGGTCAATGGGAAGAATGTCCCTTACATTGGGGGTCAGTGGGAAGAATGTCCCTTACATTGGTGGTCAGTGGGAAGAATGTCCCTTACATTGGGGGTCAGTGGGAAGAATGTCCCTTACATTGGTGGTCAGTGGGAAGAATGTCCCTTACATTGGGGGTCAGTGGGAAGAATGTCCCTTACATTGGGGGTCAGTGGGAAGAATGTCCCTTACATTGGTGATCAGTGGGAAGAATGTCCCTTACATTGGTGGTCAGTGGGAAGAATGTCCCTTACATTGGTGGTCAGTGGGAAGAATGTCCCTTACATTGGGGGTCAGTGGGAAGAATGTCCCTTACATTGGGGGTCAGTGGGAAGAATGTCCCTACATTGGTGGTCAGTGGGAAGAATGTCCCTTACATTGGGGGGTCAGTGGGAAGAATGTCCCTTACATTGGGGGTCAGTGGGAAGAATGTCCCTTACATTGGGGGTCAGTGGGAAGAATGTCCCTTACATTGGGGGTCAGTGGGAAGAATGTCCCTTACATTGGGGGTCAGTGGGAAGAATGTCCCTTACATTGGGGGTCAGTGGGAAGAATGTCCCTTACATTGGTGGTCAGTGGGAAGAATGTCCCTTACATTGGTGGTCAGTGGGAAGAATGTCCCTTACATTGGTGGTCAGTGGGAAGAATGTCCCTTACATTGGTGATCGGTGGGAAGAATGTCCCTTACATTGGTGGTCAGTGGGAAGAACGTCCCTTACATTGGGGGGGTCAGTGGGAAGAATGTCCCTTACATTGGGGGTCAGTGGGAAGAATGTCCCTTACATTGGGGGGGTCAGTGGGAAGAATGTCCCTTACATTGGGGGTCAGTGGGAAGAATGCTCCTTATGCTCTCCATTACAGTGGTGGTCAGAATGCCACCCATACAAACAACTAAAAGATCATTGGTGTCCTCTTCAGGCTCTGCTGGACCCCGAACTCTGCAGAACCTCTGGAGGACCCAGGTTGAGAATGGTTGCTCTCTAAGAAGCCTCTATATACAATATTTAATCACGTCTTCTGTGAATTCCTCTCATGTTGTGGGTGAGCGGCAGTTGTTTTGCTCTCAGTGGATGAAGGGGTATTACCGGGCAGTCCCCGGGGTTGGGGTATGTTCTCTGATCTGTGTCCTCAGCTGGGGGGCAGACCTGGATAGTCTGGTGGTACTGTGGTTTTTATGGTAGTTGGGGGTAGGGGTGTGCAGCTTGGGGCCAGTGCAGATGCAGCTTTAACATGGACTGACACAGTTTGGGGTAAGTTGGTAATATTTGGGGTATCGGGGTTTAGGGGTGAATGTGCTCCATCACACAATCAGACAACGATGAGTAATATTTGGTCCTCAGGATGTCTCTGGCGGTCGGTTCAGGTGTATTCGGGAATATCTCCAGGACACGGAATGAAGTTTCCTTTCATATTTATCATTGTTCTGCAGAGCCGCCATGAATTCAATAATACATTATAATCTGTTCCATCTGCCTGGTCACAGCACGGCACCCTCCCGTTCCCGCTCCTCGCCATTAATCTTCCCCGTCCTTCCAGCATCTGATAATAGAGAAGCTGTCCTCTGATATGGAGAAACACGGCGGATAGAACGGATGAGTGCCACCACACCGATCCGGAGGAACCACGAGGATGCACAATACCAACCAGACACAACGCAGGACAGGTCACCATCAGAACCCACCAACCCAATAATGACCAATCACCACAGAAGATATCATCCTGTATATTCAGCACACTGTGTGCAACTACAAGTCCCAGCAGGTGGACCCAGAAGTAGTACTGTGCAGAGACCATACATACAGATACCGGGAATTACACCCTCTAGAAAGGGCAGTTGGTCACTGACCAAGAACTGCTACTGGCAAGGTTTGACCCTGGATGGTACTTAATATCAAATGTTGACCCAGACCAGACTTGATAAGGACAGGATTCCCCCCATGGAGTATTACCTGGGATTGAAATTCCTTGCCTTGCACCATGAGGAATATGATTTCCAGGTGTCACGAAGGACTTTTCTAGCTTTCGAGGTCATAGAGATAACTGTGTGGCCCCTATGAGGTTGGCCCCTACCCTGCTGGATCTAAAGCCAGAAGCCGAGAAGTATTGTGGTAAACTGGTCTTTGGGACTGACAATCCAGATTATCTGCGAGCGCCTTTGGAGAGTCTGCTAGGAGTCTGGAAAGGTCCACTTGGGCCAGTTCAGGGCAATCAGAATGACCAGAACACCCTTCATCCTGAAGGGCAGAGGAATCAAGGAAGGAGTTTCAGAGGAGGAAAGGCATAGATCAGGCTGAACTGATCCTACAAAGTCACCAGACCATCCACTACCAGGGTTAGAAGATCCTTGAACCTGAAGACAAACCTGCTCAGTCTCTTGTTGAAAGTAGAAACCAGAAGGTTTACGTCCGGCATCCTCCACCTACGTTGGAGGTCTTGAAATGCATTAATGACTGAGAAAGTCCACCTGACAATTTTCACATCTGAAACTAAACTTCTGCACAAACCAGAATCTGATTGATGTCTTTTTGTGCTTCTGGTTCCTCCCAGGTGGAAGCCATGACCGTGGAATTGTCTGGTTGAATCCTGGTCAGATGGAATTACAGTTGAAAGGTCCAGCAATGAAGGTAGAACCCAATTTCCCTGAGTCTCAGAATACTGTTTGGGAGACAAGCATTTTTGGCAACCAAGTCCTTACACCGGGAGAGTGCCCAGGACTCCTTCCAAGCCAGGGGCGGACTGACCATTTGGAAACTTGGGCACTGCCCGAGGGCCCAGGGTCAGTAGAGGGCCCCATGAGATACCCCTGGTACCTTTTTCATAGGCTTTTTTGTGTTTGGGCAAGGACACAGGGGCCCCATGATCCCCTATTGCCCGGGGGCCCCATGAGTTGTCAGTCCGCCCCTGTTCCCAGCCCAACAGGTTTACATGAATGGTGAGAACTTTTCCAGACAAGCAGGAGGGGGAATCTTGCTTACTCCAGGCCAGTCCAGAAACGGACCCTTCTTGTCCCATGCTACCAGAATGTTGAGTTACATGGGTCTGAAATGAATCCGGGCACATGGAAGTGCTTCCAAAGAGGCCAACATTAAGCCAAGGACCCTCATGCAAAAAATTAGGGGCCAGTTGTGTCCTAGACTGTAGTGTGAGAACATGGGAGTGGAGATTTTGAAGCTATTCCTGAGAGAAGAAGAGCCTGGATAGAGAAGTATCCAGAATAAGGCCTACGTTCTCCAAGCAAGTTGGTTCCAGCACTGACTTCTGGATCCACCTAAACCTTCTGCAGTGTTTGAGCAGTTTGATGGACATATATACGAGAGGATCTGTGCCGGTTGGTCCCTCAGTAGACTGTCATCTACGTATCCCACTGTGGGAGGGCCCTGAGAGTGAAGCACAGCAAGTACAAGGACTAGCAGCTCGGTTAAAACCAGAATAGATGAACCAAAAGGAAGGGCAGAGAATCGGGACTTTTGGATTGTGTGTAAAGGTGTCATCTTCTGACATTGGTCTCCAGGGTTTGTCTGAAACTTTAGTAGGCCTTGTTCTTGGCCCCAGCTCAGCCATTCTGTAGAACTTTTGAGTGGGACAAAGCCTCCATCCTCCCTGGGTTCTCTCTCTCTCTAACCTGCTGCTGGACGAAAAGGCTGAGTGTGGACAGAAGACTAAAAGGGAACAATATCTGCCTGTTTCTGGGGTCAGTTAGGGGACACCCTGTTAGACCCGAGTTTAGGTGGTGGCTCGGACCAGCAGATCTGTTTCATGCTGAGGACTTCCTATACAGTGTCCATTCACATTGAACCAAGTCTTGGTGGAGGACAAACCTTCATGGACCGTTCCTGGGTGTCCTTGTCTGGTTTTCCGTGACTACGACCAGGTGAACTGTCCCCTTTATGTACCTACAGTCAGGTCCATAAATATTGGGACATGGACACAATTGTAACATTTTTGGCTCTATACACCACAATGGATTTGAAATGAAATAAACAAGATGTGCTTTAACTGCAGACTGTCAGCTTTAATTTGAGGGTATTTACATCCAAATCAGGTGAACGGTGTAGGAATTACAACAGTTTGCATATGTGCCTCCCACTTGTTAAGGGACCAAAAGTAATGGGACAGAATAATAATCATAAATCAAACTTTCACTTTTTAATACTTGGTTACAAATCCTTTGCAGTCAATGACAGCCTGAAGTGTGGAACGCATAGACATCCCCAGACGCTGGGTGTCATCCCTGGTGATGCTCTGCCAGGCCTTTACTACAACTGTCTTCAGTTCCTGCTTGTTCTTGGGGCATTTTCCCTTCAGTTTTGTCTTCAGCAAGTGAAATGCTCCATCGGATTCAGGTCAGGTGATTGGCCATTGCAGAACATTCCACTTCTTTGGTGGCTTTTGCAGTCTGCTTTGGGTCATTGTCCATCTGCACTGTGAAGCGTCCAATGAGTTGTGAAGCATTTGGCTGAATATGAGCCGATAATATCCCCGAAACACTTCACAATTCATCCGGCTGCTTCTGTCAGCCGTCACATCATCAATAAATACAAGAGAAGCAGTTCCATTGGCAGCCATACATGCCCACGCCATGACACTACCACCACCATGATCACTGATGAGGTGGTATGCTGAGGACCATGAGCAGTTCCTTCTCCATACTCTTCTCTTCCCATCACTCTGGTACAAGTTGATGTCGGTCTCATCTGTCCATAGGATGTTGTTCCAGAACTGTGAAGGCTTTTTTACATGTCGTTTGGCAAACTCTAATCTGGCCTTCCTGTGTTTGAGGCTCACCAATGGTTTCCATCTTGTGGTGAACCCTCTGTATTCACTCTGGTGAAGTCTTCTCCTGATTGGTGACTTTGACACACATACACCTACCTCCTGGAGGGTGTTCTTGATCTGGCCAACTGTTGTGAAGGGTGTTTTCTTCACCAGGGAAAGAATTCTTCGCTCATCCACCACAGTTGTTTTCCGTGGTCTTCCGGGTCTTTTGGTGTTGCTGAGCTCACCGGTGCGTTCCTTCTTTTTAAGAATGTTCCAAACAGTTGTTTTGGCCACCTAATGTTTTTGCTATCTCTCTGATGGGTTTGTTTTGTTTTTTCAGCCTAATGATGGCTTCACTGATAGTGACAGCTCTTTGGATCTCATCTTGAGAGTTGACAGCAACAGATTCCAAATGCAAGTAGCACACTTGGAATGAACTCTGGACCTTTTATCTGCTCATTGTAATTGGGATAATGAGGGAATAACACACACCTGGCCATGGAACAGCTGAGAAGCCAATTGTCCCATTACTTCTGGTCCCTTAACAAGTGGGAGGCACATATGCAAACTGTTGTCATTCCTACACCGTTCACCTGATTTGGATGTAAATACCCTCAAATTAAAGCTGACAGTCTGCAGTTAAAGCTCATCTTGTTCGTCTCATTTCAAATCCATTGGGGTGTATAGAGCCAAAAATGTTAGAATTGTGTCCATGTCCCAATATTTATGGACCTGACTGTATCTGTCCATCTTCCAGTTTTCGGGGGAGTTTCCTTCTCTTGCAGTGAATGGAGTTGTGTGTTTCCCCGGTGCAGCGTCTGGCTACGTAGGATTCCCCGCAGATTTGTATGGAAGGTGGGAGCCCCCCGGGATGCACTTCAGGGATTAGAGCCGACCTCTGTCCGTATTAAGGGATGAGGATGGATGGTGACACCCCCCCATGTCACATGTCAGCGGCGAGGCCTCCAGTCACCTCCAAGCTTGTTGAGGGATTTCTTCTTGTTAGGAAACATGTGGGGAGGATTACAGAGGATTACCCCCCCCCCCCCCCCCCCAGAGTGCCGCTGAGCCAGGATTAAACCGCTGCTTGTGCATCCATCTCCTGCCACCCAATTAACTGTCAGCCTGACACGTCAAACATCGGCAGGATCAGACGCTGCCAGGCCGCCGGTCCATACCGCGCCATTGCTGAGCTCGTCATTGCAGCACCGTGGTTTGGGGGCCCCCTCAGATCCAAAAATGGGGCCCCTTACTAGTTCTGAAGGGCCACTCCTGATCTCACTGATAACCTTTACCTCCAGTGATCAGACTGTACATTGTAACTTTGTAGAAGGAGGAGGGGGCGTTTCCTCAGTCTCCTCCCCCAGTGATCAGACTGTACATTGTAACTTTGTAGAAGGAGGAGAAGGCGTTTCCTCAGTCTCCTCCCCCAGTGATCAGACTGTACTTTGTAACTTTGTAGAAGGGGAGGAGGCATTTCCTCAGTCTCTCCTCCCCCAGTGATCAGACTGTACACTGTAACTTTGTAGAAGGAGGAGGAGGCGGCATTTCCTCAGTCTCCCTTCCCCCAGTGATCAGACTGTACATTGTAACTTTGTGGTCTCATGCCGTATCGGGGAACGGTTTTGCTGAGCGTGGTCTTTGCGGTCTCGCTCTTTGTGCCGTATCGGGGGAACGGTTCTGCTGAGCGTGGTCTTTGCGGTCTCGCTCTTCGTGCCGTATCGGGGGAACGGTTTTGCTGAGAGCCGTCTTTGTGGTCTCGCTCTTCGTGCTGTATCGGGGGAACGGTTCTGCTGAGCGTGGTCTTTGCGGTCTCGCTCTTCGTGCCGTATCGGGGGAACGGTTTTGCGGAGCGTGGTCTTTGTGGTCTCGTGCTTCGTGCCGTATCGGGGGAACGGTTTTGCTGAGCGTGGTCTTTGTGGTCTCGTGCTTCGTACCGTATCGGAGGAACGGTTTTGCTGAGCGTGGTCTTTGTGGTCTCGTGCTTCGTGCTGTATCGGGGGAACGGTTTTGCTGAGCGTGGTCTTTGTGGTCTCGTGCTTCGTGCTGTATCGGAGGAACGGTTTTGCTGAGCGTGGTCTTTGTGGTCTCGTGCTTCGTGCTGTATCGGAGGAACGGTTTTGCTGAGCGTGGTCTTTGTGGTCTCGCTCTTCGTGCCGTATCGGGGGAACGGTTTTGCTGAGCGTGGTCTTTGTGGTCTCGTGCTTCGTGCTGTATCGGAGGAACGGTTTTGCTGAGCGTGGTCTTTGCGGTCTCGCTCTTCGTGCCGTATCGGAGGAACGGTTTTGCTGAGAGCCGTCTTTGTGGTCTCGCTCTTCGTGCCGTATCGGGGGAACGGTTTTGCTGAGCGTGGTCTTTGTGGTCTTGTGCTTCGTGCCGTATCGGGGAACGGTTTTGCTGAGCGTGGTCTTTGTGGTCTCGCTCTTCGTGCCGTATCGGGGGAACGGTTTTGCTGAGCGTGGTCTTTGTGGTCTTGTGCTTCGTGCCGTATCGGGGAACGGTTTTGCTGAGCGTGGTCTTTGTGGTCTCGCTCTTTGTGCCGTATCTGGGAACGGTTTTGCTGAGCGTGGTCTTTGTGGTCTCGCTCTTTGTGCCGTATCTGGGGAACGGTTTTGCTGAGCGTGGTCTTTGTGGTCTCGTGCTTCGTGCCGTATCGGGGGAACGGTTCTGCTGAGCGTGGTCTTTGTGGTCTCGCTCTTCGTGCCGTATCGGGGGAACGGTTTTGCTGAGCGTGGTCTTTGTGGTCTCGCTCTTCGTGCCGTATCGGGGGAACGGTTTTGCTGAGAGCCGTCTTTGTGGTCTCGCTCTTCGTGCTGTATCGGGGGAACGGTTCTGCTGAGCGTGGTCTTTGCGGTCTCGCTCTTCGTGCCGTATCGGGGGAACGGTTTTGCTGAGCGTGGTCTTTGTGGTCTCGTGCTTCGTGCCGTATCGGGGGAACGGTTTTGCTGAGCGTGGTCTTTGTGGTCTCGTGCTTCGTACCGTATCGGAGGAACGGTTTTGCTGAGCGTGGTCTTTGTGGTCTCGTGCTTCGTGCTGTATCGGGGGAACGGTTTTGCTGAGCGTGGTC
This sequence comes from Staurois parvus, assembly GCF_062004578.1. Classification (NCBI taxonomy): domain Eukaryota; kingdom Metazoa; phylum Chordata; class Amphibia; order Anura; family Ranidae; genus Staurois; species Staurois parvus. The sequence continues at coordinate 153,698 of NW_028319866.1, forward strand.
TTTGTGGTCTCGTGCTTCGTGCTGTATCGGAGGAACGGTTTTGCTGAGCGTGGTCTTTGTGGTCTCGTGCTTCGTGCTGTATCGGAGGAACGGTTTTGCTGAGCGTGGTCTTTGTGGTCTCGCTCTTCGTGCCGTATCGGGGGAACGGTTTTGCTGAGCGTGGTCTTTGTGGTCTCGTGCTTCGTGCTGTATCGGAGGAACGGTTTTGCTGAGCGTGGTCTTTGCGGTCTCGCTCTTCGTGCCGTATCGGAGGAACGGTTTTGCTGAGAGCCGTCTTTGTGGTCTCGCTCTTCGTGCCGTATCGGGGGAACGGTTTTGCTGAGCGTGGTCTTTGTGGTCTCGCTCTTTGTGCCGTATCTGGGAACGGTTTTGCTGAGCGTGGTCTTTGTGGTCTCGCTCTTTGTGCCGTATCTGGGGAACGGTTTTGCTGAGCGTGGTCTTTGTGGTCTCGTGCTTCGTGCCGTATCGGGGGAACGGTTCTGCTGAGCGTGGTCTTTGTGGTCTCGCTCTTTGTGCCGTATCTGGGAACGGTTTTGCTGAGCGTGGTCTTTGTGGACTCGCTCTTCGTGCCGTATCGGGGGAACGGTTTTGCTGAGCGTGGTCTTTGTGGTCTCGCTCTTCGTGCCGTATCGGGGGAACGGTTTTGCTGAGCTTGGTCTTTGTGGTCTCGCTCTTCGTGCCGTATCGGGGGAACGGTTTTGCTGAGCGTGGTCTTTGTGGTCTCGTGCTTCGTGCTGTATCGGAGGAACGGTTTTGCTGAGCGTGGTCTTTGTGGTCTCGTGCTTCGTGCCGTATCGGGGGAACGGTTTTGCTGAGCGTGGTCTTTGTGGTCTCGCTCTTCGTGCCGTATCGGGGGAATGGTTTTGCTGAGCGTGGTCTTTGTGGTCTCGTGCTTCGTGCTGTATCGAAGGAACGGTTTTGCTGAGCGTGGTCTTTGTGGTCTCGCTCTTCGTGCCGTATCGGGGGAACGGTTTTGCTGAGCGTGGTCTTTGTGGTCTCGTGCTTCGTGCCGTATCGGGGGAACGGTTCTGCTGAGCGTGGTCTTTGTGGACTCGCTCTTCGTGCCGTATCGGGGGAACGGTTTTGCTGAGCGTGGTCTTTGTGGTCTCGCTCTTCGTGCCGTATCGGGGGAACGGTTTTGCTGAGCTTGGTCTTTGTGGTCTCGCTCTTCGTGCCGTATCGGGGGAACGGTTTTGCTGAGCGTGGTCTTTGTGGTCTCGTGCTTCGTGCTGTATCGGAGGAACGGTTTTGCTGAGCGTGGTCTTTGTGGTCTCGTGCTTCGTGCCGTATCGGGGGAACGGTTTTGCTGAGCGTGGTCTTTGTGGTCTCGCTCTTCGTGCCGTATCGGGGGAACGGTTTTGCTGAGCGTGGTCTTTGTGGTCTCGTGCTTCGTGCTGTATCGAAGGAACGGTTTTGCTGAGCGTGGTCTTTGTGGTCTCGCTCTTCGTGCCGTATCGGGGGAACGGTTTTGCTGAGCGTGGTCTTTGTGGTCTTGTGCTTCGTGCCGTATCGGGGGAACGGTTTTGCTGAGAGCCGTCTTTGTGGTCTCGCTCTTCGTGCTGTATCAGAGGAACGGTTTTGCTGAGCGTGGTCTTTGTGGTCTCGCTCTTCGTGCCGTATCGGGGGAACGGTTTTGCTGAGCGTGGTCTTTGTGGTCTCGCTCTTCGTGCCGTATCGGGGGAACGGTTTTGCTGAGCTTGGTCTTTGTGGTCTCGCTCTTCGTGCCGTATCGGGGGAACGGTTTTGCTGAGCGTGGTCTTTGTGGTCTCGTGCTTCGTGCCGTATCGGGGGAACGGTTTTGCTGAGAGCCGTCTTTGTGGTCTCGCTCTTCGTGCCGTATAGGGGGAACGGTTTTGCTGAGAGCCGTCTTTGTGGTCTCGCTCTTCGTGCCGTATCGGAGGAACGTCTGCCGCTTGAGTTGATCCACAATAGCCGTTGAAAGCCTGGGCGTACAATACGCTTTGTAGGACAGAGAGAAGCACGACAGGCGGGAGACGCGGGAGACACAAACCGGCGCTGAGGCTTTTCCAGGGTCCTTTCAGAGAATTGCTGCGGCAGCACTTTGCAGAACGCGCGGCTCTGATCCCTCGGAGAATTGTCGGGAACTTTCATTGTATCTGGAACAGGTTCTCCCACTTCTCTCGTTTTTATTCAAACCAACCGATTCCTCATCTCTGTCTCTTCCCGCTGAAAAACCCGCATTAGTCAGCGTTATCATGGCGGCCTCAAATCTTCTCCTCCTGGTTATCAGATGATTGGAATGAGCGCGGCCGTATTACATCGCGGCGGTTTATTCATCGTCTGGTACAACAGATAAACACATATTGTCCGTCTGCCTCTGAGCCACCAGTGATGTGTTGGTACATTACGTATCTGATGGCACCAGCATCGGCCCAGAGTTGGTGAAGGGCCGGTGATGCTGGTCTGCTCGTGGTATGCCATAATGACATCGAACACGTGTGTATGATGAACGATTGCTACATATGTTCTTTCCACCCAGCAGGTCTTCTGCTATGTGTCTACTACTGTGTGCCCCTGGTCTTCTGTTGGGTGTCCCATATTTTCCTTTGAGTGCCCCTGGTCTTCCACTGAGTGCCCCTGATCTCCTGTTGAGTGCCCCTGATCTCCTGTTGAGTGCCCCTGATCTTCTGTTGAGTGCCCCTGGTCTTTCAGTGAGTGCCCCTGATTTTCCGTTGAGTGCCCCCGGTCTTCTGTCTTCTGTTGCGTGCCCCTGGTCTTCCGTTGCATGCCCCTGGTCTTCTGTTGAGTGCCCCTGGTCTTCTGTTGAAAGCCCCTGGTTTTCTGTCGAGTGCCCCTGGTCTCCTGTTGCGTGCCCCTAGTCTCCTGTCGCGTGCCCCTGGTCTCCTGTCGCGTGCCCCTGGTCTCCTGTCGCGTGCCCCTGGTCTCCTGTCGCGTGCCCCTGGTCTCCTGTCGCGTGCCCCTGGTCTCCTGTCGCGTGCCCCTGGTCTCCTGTCGCGTGCCCCTGGTCTCCTGTCGCGTGCCCCTGGTCTCCTGTCGCGTGCCCCTGGTCTCCTGTCGCGTGCCCCTGGTCTCCTGTCGCGTGCCCCTGGTCTCCTGCCGCGTGCCCCTGGTCTTCTGCCGCGTGCCCCTGGTCTTCTGCCGCGTGCCCCTGGTCTTCTGCCGCGTGCCCCTGGTCTTCTGCCGCGTGCCCCTGGTCTTCTGCCGCGTGCCCCTGGTCTTCTGCCGCGTGCCCCTGGTCTTCTGCCGCGTGCCCCTGGTCTTCTGCCGCGTGCCCCTGGTCTTCTATCAGGTGTCCCTGATGTTCTGTCGCGTGCCCCTGGTCTTCTGTCGAGTGCCCCTGGTCTTCTGTCGAGTGCCCCTGGTCTTCTATCAAGTGTCCCTGATCTTCTGTTGGGTGCCCCTGGTCTTCTGATGAGTGCCCCTGGTCTTCTGATGAGTGCCCCTGGTCTTCTGTCACGTGCCCCTGGTCTTCTGTCGAGTGCCCCTGGTCTTCTGTCGCGTGCCCCTGGTCTTCTGTCGCGTGCCCCTGGTCTTGTGTTGTGTGCCCCTGGTCTTCTGTCGAGTATCCCTGGTCTTCTGTCAAGTGCAGTGGATCTTCCTTTAACTGTCCCGCTTCTACTGAGCATCTCAGGTCTCCTATTGAGCACCTCAGGTCTTTTGAGTACCCTGGGTCTTCTTCTGAGTAACCTTGGTCTTCTTTGTGCCCCAACCCAATTGCTGGGTACCCCAACTCTCATGTTGATTGCTCTAAGTCTTCTTCCGAAAGCCCTGGATCTTCTTCTGACTGTCTGGATCCTATACTTAGTGTCACTGGTCTTCTGTTGAGTGTATTAGGTCTTCCTCTGCACCAAATGTTCATATGGGTGCCCCAGATGTTCTGCTGAGTGCCTGAAGTCTTCTATGAGTGCCCTACGTCTTCTACTAGGTGCCACAGGTCATATATTGAGTGCCTCTGGTCTTCCACTGAGTAATCTTGGTGTTTTTGTGGGTGCTCTAAGTGTTCTGTTGAATGCCCTAGGTCTTCTACTAGGTGCCCTTGATCTCCTGCTGAGTGCCCTGTGACTTCTTCTGAAAGTCCTGGGTCTTCTTTTGATTCCAAGGCTTTCGACTGAGTGCCCCTGATCTCTTGATAAGTGCATTGGATCTTCCTCTAACTGTTCCTCTTCTACTGAGCACCACAGGTCTCCTATGGAATGCCTCAGGGCTTCTGAGTACCCTGGGTCCTCTTCTAAGTAACCTTTGTCTTCTTCTGAGTGCCCTGACTCTCTTGCCGGGCACTCCAACTCTCATGTTGAATGCTCTAAGTCTTATGCTGAAAGCCCTGGATCTTCTTCTGAGTGTCTGGATCTTATACAGGTCTTTTGATGAGTGCATTAGGTCTTCCTCTGCACCAAATGATTGTCTGATTGCATCAAATGTTCATCTGGGTGCACCAGATGTTCTGCTGAGTGCCTTAAGTCTTCTACTGAGTGCCGTAAGTCTTCTACTAGGTGCCCCAAGGTTTATATTGAGTACTGCTGGTCTTTCACTGAGTGAACTTGGTGTTTTTCTGGGTGCTCCAAGTGTTCTGTTGAGTGCCCAAGGTCTTCTATTAGGTCACCGCAGTCTTATGCCGAGTGACTCTGGTCTTCCACTCAGTAACCTTGGTGTTTTTGTGGGTAATCCAAGTGTTCTGCTGAGTGCCCTAGGTCTTCTACTAGGTACCCTGGATCCTCTGCTGAGTGCCCTGGGTCTCCTTCTAAAAGTCCTGGGACTTCCTTTGATTCCAAGGTCTTCGACTGAGTGCCCTGGCTCTTCTTCTGAAAGTCCTGGGTCCTCCTTGAACACCCCAACTCTCCTGTTGAATGCTCAAAGTCTTCTGCTGAAAGTCCCAGATCTTCTTTTGAGACTCTGGATTTTATACTAAGTGTTACCAGTCTTCTGTTGAGCTCATTAGGTCTTCCTCTGCACTAGGTGTTCATCTGGGTGCCTCAGATGTTCTGCTGAGTGCCCTAGTTATTCTACCAGGTGCCCTGAATCTTCTGCTGAGTGCCCTGGGTCTTCTACCAGGTGCCCAGGATCTTGTGCTAAGTGCCGTGGGTCTTCTTCTGAAAGTCCTAGGTCTTCTTCCAAATTCTAAGGCCTTCGAGGGAGTGCCCCTGGTCTCTTGATAAGTGCACTGGATCTTCTTTTAACTATCCCTCTTCTCCTGAGCACCCCAGGTCTCCTATCGAATGCTTCAAGTCTTCTGAATACCATTGGTCTTCTGAGTGCCCCGAGTCTTTTTCTGGGCACCCCAGCTCTCCTGTTGAATGCTCAAAGTCTTCTGCTGAAAGCCCCGGATCTTCTTCTGAGTGTCTGTTGAATGCATTAGGTCTTCCTCTGCACCAGATGTTCTGCTGAGTGCACTAGGTCTTCTACTAGGTGCCCCAGGTCTTATATTGAGTGTTTTTTGTGGGTTTTTTTGGGTGCTCCAAGTGTTCTGCTGTGTACCCTAGGTTTTCTACTAGGTGCCCCAGGTCTTATATTGAGCGTTTTTTTGGATGCTCCAAGTGTTCTGCTGTGTACCCTAGGTTTTCTACTAGGTGCTCTGGATCTTCTGATGAGTGCCCTGGATCTTCTTCTGAATTCCAAGGCCTTCTTTTTTTTTTTGTATAATTTTTATTTAGTAGTAAGTGACAGTATCCAAGGCCTTCTACTGAACGGCCCTGGTCTCCTGATAAGTGCACTGGATCTTCTTCTACAGTAACTGTTCCATTTCTACTGAGAACCCAAGGTCTCCTATTAAGTGCTTTGGGTCTTCTTCTGATTAACCTGGATCTTCTGCCCTGAGTCTTTTGTGAAGTACCCTAACTTTGCTGTTGAATGCTCAAAGTCTTCTGCTGAATGTCCTGGGTGCCCCAGCATTCTTAGTTGTCTTCTGTTGTGTGTCCCTGGTTGGGATATCTTCTTTTGGGTGAACTGTTTTTTACAAGTGACTATTTATGTTGTGGGGGGGAGGGGGGAGGCAAAAAAACAAACCTTTTGCTTGCCATGGAGAATCTGCTTAGCTGCTCATGGAAGTTGATGTGCTGAATATACAAACAGGCACATTCGGAAAGGTTAAGGCCTCATGCACATGGACGCTTTGCAGCTCTTGTGTGCTGAGGCTTAAAATCTCTGGCACTGTCTGGTGCCCAGGGAGCCGCATGTGTTGTGTACAGCTGCCAATACCAGTCAGTAGCTGTATGCGGCTGTGGAGAGGTAAACATTGATGGCTTCTGCATCGGCATTCACCCACACATGCTCATATGGGGATCTAATACAGAGTGCCCCAGGTCTTCTACTGAGTGTCTGGATCTAATACTGAGTGCCCCAGGTCTTCTTCTGAGTGTCTGGATCTAATACAGAGTGTTCCATGTCTTCTTCCGAGTGTCTTCATCATGTACTGAATGTCTAAGGTCTTCTGTTGAGTGCCCCAGGTCTTCTTCTGAGTGTCTGGATCTAATACAGAGTGCTCTATTTCTTCTTCCAAGTGTCTTCATCATGTACTGAATGTCTAAGGTCTTCTGTTGAGTGCCCCAGGTCTTCTTCTGAGTATCTGGATCTAATACTGAGTGCCCAGGTCTTCTTCTGAGTGTCTGGATCTAATACTGAGTGCCCCAGGTCTTCTTCTGAGTGTCTGGATCTAATACTGAGTGCCCCAAGTCTTCTTCTGAGTGTCAGGATCTAATACTGAGTGTCCCAGGTCTTCTTCTGAGTATCTGGATCTACTACTGAGTGCCCCAGGTCTTCTTCTGAGTATCTGGATCTAATCTGAGTGCCCGAGGTCTTCTTCTGAGCGTCTGGATCTAATACTGAGTGCCCCAGGTCTTCTTCTGAGTGTCTGGATCTAATACAGAGTGCTCTATGTCTTCTTCCGAGTGTCTTCATCATGAACTGAATGTCTAAGGTCTTCTGTTGAGTGCCCCAGGTCTTCCTCTGAGTGTCTGGATCTAATACAGAGTGCCCCAGGTCTTCTTCTGAGTGTCTGGATCTAATACAGAATGCCCCAGGTCTTCTTCTGAGTGTCAGGATCTAATACAGAGTGCCCTAGGTCTTCTTCTGAATGTCTGGATCTAATCCTGAGTGCCCCAGGTATTCTTCTGAGTGTCTGGATCTAATCCTGAGTGCCCCAGGTCTTCTTCTGAGCGTCTGGATCTAATAATGAGTGCCCCAGGTCTTCTTCTGAGTGTCTGGATCTAATCCTGAGTGCCCCAGGTCTTCTTCTGAGTGTCTGGATCTAATCCTGAGTGCCCCAGGTCTTCTTCTGAGTGTCTGGATCTAATCCTGAGTGCCCCAGGTCTTCCTCTGAGTGTCTGGATCTAATACAGAGTGCCCCAGGTCTTCTTCTGAGTGTCAGGATCTAATTCAAAGTGCCCCAGGTCTTCTTCTGAGTGTCAGGATCTAATACAGAGTGCCCCAGGTCTTCTGAATGTCAGGATCTAATACTGAGTGCCCTAGGTCTTCTTCTGAATGTCTGGATCTAATACAGAGTGCCCCAGGTCTTCTTCTGAGTGTATGGATCTAATACTGAGTGCCCCAGGTCTTCTTCTGAGTGTCTGGATCTAATCCTGAGTGCCCCAGGTCTTCTTCTGAGTGTCAGGATCTAATTCAAAGTGCCCCAGGTCTTCTTCTGAGTGTCTGGATCTAATCCTGAGTGCCCCAGGTCTTCTTCTGAGTGTATGGATCTAATACTGAGTGCCCCAGGTCTTCTTCTGAGTGTCTGGATCTAATCCTGAGTGCCCCAGGTCTTCTTCTGAGTGTCAGGATCTAATTCAAAGTGCCCCAGGTCTTCTTCTGAGTGTCAGGATATAATACAGAGTGCCCCAGGTCTTCTGAATGTCAGGATCTAATACAGAGTGCAATAAACCAAAAAAGATTTCTCCTGCGCTCCGGGACCCAAGCCGGTGGCGAGTAGATGGAATTAAAACCTCCAGAGAAGCAACCACCGGAGTATCCAAGGTCGTGCAGCTCCAAACCAAGGCTGGGGGAGCCCGAACAAACTGCAAAGTAAAACAACAAGAAGCGCACCAACCTTGTGCATTACCTCAGTAACAAAAATTTATTAAATGAAGGAAAGGTACTCACAAACAGCAAATAAAAATAGGCATGTAAGTCCACCAAGGGACTTCAAAGGTACGAGGCCAGCGCGAATCCCATCATGGGTATAGGTACTCAGTCCAGCTGACGCGTTTCGAAGGTCATGCCTTCTTCCTCAGAGGTTGGTGCGCTTCTTGTTGTTTTACTTTGCAGTCTAATACAGAGTGCTCCAGGTCTTCTTCTGAGTGTCTGGATCTAATCCTGAGTGCTCCAGGTCTTCTTCTGAGTGTCTGGATCTAATACTGAGTGCCCCAGGTCTTCTTCTGAGTGTCTGGATCTAATACTGAGTGCCCCAGGTCTTCTTCTGAGTGTCTGGATCTAATACTGAATGCTACATGTCTTCCTCCAAGTGTCTTGATCGTGTACTGAGTGTCTAAGGTCTTCTGTTGAGTGACTCGGGTCTTCAGCTGAGTGTCCCATGTTACATAGTTCCATAGTTATTCTGGCTGAAAAAAGACAAAAGTCCATCCAGGTCAACCATTAAAAAAAAAAAAAAAAGATTTATAATCCTCCACCCACAGTTGATCCAGAGGAAGGCAAAAAAACCCAGCAAAGCACGATCCGATCTCCTCCTGCAGGGAAAAACATTCCTTCCTGATCCCCCGAGAGGCAATCGGATATTCCCTGGATCAACTTTCCCTATAAATGTTCTATCCAGTTATATTCTGTGTATGTCTTCATGTCTTCATCTGGGTGTCCTAGGTGTTCCACTGAGTGCCCTGTCTTCTAATAAGTGCCCTATGTATTCTACTGAGTGTCCCATGTCTTCTATTAGTTGCTCCCGGTCTTCTGCTAAGTGCCTGGGTCTTTTACTGAGTACACTTAATTTTTTGAATGCCCAAAGTGTCCTGCTAAGTGCCCTAGGTCTTCTACTAGGTGCCCCAGGTCTTCTGCTGAATGCCTTGGGTCTTTTTCTGAGTGCCTCGGATCTTCTTCCAAGTGCACCTGGTCTTCATTTGAGTGCTTCTCATGTTCTGCTGAGTGTCCTTGGTCTTCTTCTGAGTGCCCGGGCCTTCCATTGAGTGTCCAATGTCTTCATCTGAGTGTCCTAAGTCTTCCAATAGGTACTTCAAGTCTCCTAATTTTTATAAAATAGAAAATAAAAAAAAAAAACCTTAACTTTAGCTTCCAAATCTGAATTAGCAGGAGACAGAAAGTAGGTGAGCAGGTCTTCTACTGTGTGCCTCCTGTCTACTACTGAGTGCTCCTGGTCTTTTGCTGAGTACCCCAGGTCTCCTATTTTGTGCTTCTTCTGAGTACAATGGGTCTACTTCTGAGTGCCCTGAGTTTTTTAATGAGCAACCCGGCTCTTCTGTTGAATGCTAAAGTTCTTCTACTGAGTACCCCAGGTCTTCTGAGTGTCTGGATCCTATACTGAGTGTCCCAGGTCTTCTGAGTGTCTGGATCCTATACTGAGTGTCCCAGGTCTTCTGAGTGTCTGGATCCTATACTGAGTGTCCCAGGTCTTCTGAGTGTCTGGATCCTATACTGAGTGTCCCAGGTCTTCTGAGTGTCTGGATCCTATACTGAGTGTCCCAGGTCTTCTGAGTGTCTGGATCCTATACTGAGTGTCCCAGGTCTTCTGAGTGTCTGGATCCAATACTGAGTGTCCCAGGTCTTCTGAGTGTCTGGATCCTATACTGAGTGTCCCAGGTCTTCTGAGTGTCTGGATCCAATACTGAGTGTCCCAGGTCTTCTTCTGAGTGTCTGGATCCAATACTGAGTGTCCCAGGTCTTCTGAGTGTCTGGATCCTATACTGAGTGTCCCAGGTCTTCTGAGTGTCTGGATCCTATACTGAGTGTCCCAGGTCTTCTGAGTGTCTGGATCCAATACTGAGTACCCCAGGTCTTCTGAGTGTCTGGATCCAATACTGAGTGTCCCAGGTCTTCTGAGTGTCTGGATCCTATACTGAGTGTCCCAGGTCTTCTGAGTGTCTGGATCCTATACTGAGTACCCCAGGTCTTCTGAGTGTCTGGATCCTATACTGAGTGTCCCAGGTCTTCTGAGTGTCTGGATCCAATACTGAGTGTCCCAGGTCTTCTGAGTGTCTGGATCCTATACTGAGTGTCCCAGGTCTTCTGAGTGTCTGGATCCTATACTGAGTACCCCAGGTCTTCTGAGTGTCTGGATCCTATACTGAGTGTCCCAGGTCTTCTGAGTGTCTGGATCCTATACTGAGTGTCCCAGGTCATTCTACTAACAGTTGAGCGTGGAATATTTAGTAGCCAGGAAATGTCACGGATGGACTTACTGCCCAGGTGGCCACCTATCACGGGACCACGCTTGGAGTCACTGAGCTCCTGAGAGCGACCCATTCTTTCACCAATGTTTGTAGAAGCCGTCTGCATGCCTAGGGGCTTGATTGTATACACCTGTGTCCATGGAGGGGATTGGAACACCTGAATCACATGATATGGAGGGGATTGGAACACCTGAATCACATGATATGGAGGGGATTGGAACACCTGAATCACATGATATGGAGGGAATTGGAACACCTGAATCACATGATTGGAGGGGATGGGAACACCTGAATCACATGATATGGAGGGGATTGGGAACACCTGAATCACATGATATGGAGGGATTGGAACACCTGAATCACATGATATGGAGGGGATGGGAACACCTGAATCACATGATATGGAGGGGATTGGAACGCCTGAATCACATGATATGGAGGGGATTGGAACACCTGAATCACATGATTGGGAAGGGATTGGAACACCTGAATTACATGATATGGAGGGGATTGGACCACCTGAATTACATGATTGGGAGGGGATTGGAACACCTGAATCACATGATTGGGAAGGGATTGGAACACCTGAATCACATGATATGGAGGGGATTGGAACACCTGAATCACATGATTGGGAGGGGATTGGAACACCTGAATCACATGATATGGACAGGATTGGAACACCTGAATCACATGATATGGAGGGGATTGGAACACCTGAATCACATGATTAGGAGGCGGGGACAATACTTGGGGCAATGTAGTGTACCATGATGGGACATTATATTGGAGGACGGTACAGCCGGAACACGTTGCACACGGATTGTATTGATCATTGATTGTGGAATTGCTGGAACTGCGTATCGGCATCCTGATCATCGTACTCCGTAGTGGGCGGCCATGTTGGACATATGCATTGTTGTGATGGCGATTAGCGTTGGGGTGACATCACCGAACTCTGACCTCCAGCGCGATGACGTCACTTTGGGGCCAATTCCAGTAAAGGATTAAAATTGATACTTTGACATTTTTGAGAAATATGGAATCTGAAATCTTGTCTGCTGATAAAGAAGGACGTCAGGAAGAAATCTGTGTATACTGTCAGTGTGGCCCCTCAATGACGTCTTTCTAGGGGGTGACCTGTATATAGTGGGGGGATGACCTGTCTATAGTGGGGGGGTGGTCTGTCTATAGTGGGGGGGTGACCTGTCTATAGTGGGGGTGGGTGGTCTGTCTATAGTGCGGGGGGTGACCTGTCTATAGTGGGGGGGTGACCTGTCTATAGTGGGGGGGGGGGTAGTCTGTCTATAGTGGGGGTAGGTGGTCTGTCTATAGTGCGGGGGGTGACCTGTCTATAGTGGGGGTGGGTGGTCTGTCTATAGCGGGGGGGGGGGGTGTCCTGTCTACAGTGGGGGTGGGTGGTCTGTCTATAGTGGGGGTGGGTGGTCTGTCTATAGTGGGGGGGTGACCTGTCTATAGTGGGGGTGGGTGGTCTGTCTATAGTGGGGGGGTGACCTGTATATAGTGGGGGGGGTGACCTGTCTACAGTGGGGGTGGATTCCGAGGTCAGAGGGGGAATCGGTCATGTGACCATCTGGTGTGATTAGCAGTCAGATGACATTTTTGTAAAACTCTTTATTTCCCAGCAAAAGCTACAATTAGATCTGCTGACCCTGAGAGTAGGGGATGTAAGGGGGAGGGGCTTCCAGTGTGATGTCATAGTGACGTCATACCTTTGTCTCTCCTGCAGGGAGCTGCTTCCTGTGTCTGGTGGACGTCGTGCCGGTGAAGAATGAGGATGGGGCCGTCATCATGTTCATCCTGAACTTCGAGGTTGTGATGGAAAAGGACCTCCTGACGTCTCCGAGCAAAAACACCAACCACCGGGTGCAGTCACACTGGTTCCCCGCAGGTGAGACCGCCCCCGCCCCCTGCCTTGCCCCGCCCCCGCCCCCTGCCTTGCCCCGCCCCCTGCCTTGCCCCGCCCCCTCCTTATGTTACCCATACTGACAAAGAATTGTCTCAGACAGTCCTTATCATCCACGGCAACCAATCAGATCCTCACACTGGACAGTCCTCATCCTTGCAGCCTCCATAAAGAGGTCTATGTAGGTCATACATTGATGTGTGTGGTCAGTGTAGGTCATACATTGATGTGTGTGGTCGGTGTAGGTCATACATTGATGTGTGTGGTCTATGTAGGTCATACATTGATGTGTGTGGTCGGTGTAGGTCATACATCCATGTGTGTGGTCGGTGTAGGTCATACATTGATGTGTGTGGTCGGTGTAGGTCATACATTGATGTGTGTGGTCTATGTAGGTCATACATTGATGTGTGTGGTCGGTGTAGGTCATACATTGATGTGTGTGCTCGGTGTAGGTCATACATCCATGTGTGTGGTCGGTGTAGGTCATACATCCATGTGTGTGGTCGGTTTAGGTCATACATTCATGTGTGTGGTAGGTGTAGGTCATACAATGATGTGTGTGGTCTGTGTAGGTCATACATTGATGTGTGTGGTCTATGTAGGTCATACATTGATGTGTGTGGTCAGTGTAGGTCATACATTGATGTGTGTGGTCGGTGTAGGTCATACATTGATGTGTGTGGTCAGTGTAGGTCATACATTGATGTGTGTGGTCTATGTAGGTCATACATTGATGTGTGTGGTCGGTGTAGGTCATACATTGATGTGTGTGGTCGGTGTAGGTCATACATTGATGTGTGTGGTCTATGTAGGTCATACATCCATGTGTGTGGTCTATGTAGGTCATACATCCATGTGTGTGGTCTATGTAGGTCATACATCCATGTGTGTGGTCTATGTAGGTCATACATCCATGTGTGTGGTCTGTGTAGGCCATACATTGATGTGTGTGGTCTGTGTAGGTCATACATTGAAGTGTGTGGTCTGTGTAGGTCATACATCCATGTGTGTGGTCAGTGTAGGTCATACATAGACGTGTTTTGCCCCTCCCGGTCATACATTGGTTCACATTGTGTATGACGGAATGCGTGTGTCTTGCAGGTCGCGGGAAATCCTTCCGCTTGAAGCTCCCCACCTTATTGGCTCTGACGGGCAGCAAGCAGTCCCTGCCCCAGGAGGACCCGGACGTGGTGGTCGTGGACTTCAGCAAGCACAGCAGTGACTCTGTGGCCCTGGAAGATGTCACCACCACTCCGGCCTACAACTGCATCGGCACCCAGCCCGAGGACCAGCAGGCGCTGATCGGCAGTGCAGAGTCCAAGGTTTTCCCGGAGGATGATGGCGGTAAAGATCCAGTGGTGCAGTCTTCTCCACGGATGGACAAAGACCGCCTCCACCTCGACATGTCCTTCTCCAACTGCAGCCTCACCCGAAGCCGGTCCCGTGAGAGCTTCTACAGCATCCGCAGGGCGTCCTCCGTGGATGACATCGAGGCCATGAAGGTGGACTTGGACAAGAAGTTCCGGGGCCGCAACTCGAGCACAGGTAGGTTCATTGGACAATAAGTGGCCTTCTTCTAAATGTTGTCACGTCAAGTAGCTCCAGAGCACACTATGGCCATTACAGCAGCTGATTCTTCACGTGAAGTGCCCTTCACCCACCATCCACTACTCACCACTCACCACTCACCACCCACCATCCACCACCCCTCACCCACCACCCACCATCCACCACCCCTCACCCACCACCCACCATTCACCACCCACCACTGACCATCCACCACCCACCATCCACCACCCCTCACCCACAACTCACCACCCACTACTCATCACCCACCATCCACTACTCACCACTCACCACCCACCATCCACCACCCCTCACCCACCACCCACCATTCACCACCCACCACTGACCATCCACCACCCACCATCCACCATCCCTCACCCACAACTCACCACCCACTACTCATCACCCACCATCCACCACACACCACTCACCATCCACCACTGACCATACACCACCCCTCACCCACCACCGACCACTCATCACTGACCATCCACCACCCACCACACACCACTCACCACACACCACTCACCACACACCACTCACCATCCACCACCCACCATCCACTACCCACCACTGACCATCCACCATACACCACTCACCATCCACCACCCACCATCCACCACTCACCATCCACCACCTACCATCCACCATGCACCACCCACCACGCACCACCCACCACGCACCATCCACCACTCACCACCCACCACGCACCACCCATCATCCACCACTCACCACCCACCATCCACCACCCACCATCCACCACTCACCACCCACCATCCACCACACACCACTCACCACCCACCACTCACCATCCACCACCCACCATCCACCACTCACCACCCACCATCCACCACTCACCACCCACCACTCACCATCCACCACCTGCCATGCACCACGCACCACCCACCATCCACCACGCACCACCCACCACGCACCATCCACCACCCACCACTCACCATCCACCACCCACCACTCACCATCCACCATGCACCACTCACCACCCACCATCCACCACCCCTCACCCACAACTCACCACCCACTACTCATCACCCACCATCCACTACTCACCACTCACCACCCACCATCCACCACCCCTCACCCACCACCCACCATTCACCACCCACCACTGACCATCCACCACCCACCATCCACCATCCCTCACCCACAACTCACCACCCACTACTCATCACCCACCATCCACCACACACCACTCACCATCCACCACAAACCACTGTCCATACACCACCCCTCACCCACCACCGACCACTCATCACTGACCATCCACCACCCACCACACACCACTCACCACACACCACTCACCATCCACCACCCACCATCCACTACCCACCACTGACCATCCACCATACACCACTCACCATCCACCACCCACCATCCACCACTCACCATCCACCACCTACCATCCACCATGCACCACCCACCACGCACCACCCACCACGCACCACCCATCATCCACCACTCACCACCCACCATCCACCACCCACCATCCACCACCCACCACTCACCGTCCACCACTCACCACCCACCATCCACCACACACCACTCACCACCCACCACTCACCATCCACCACCCACCATCCACCACTCACCACCCACCATCCACCACTCACCACCCACCACTCACCATCCACCACCTGCCATGCACCACCCACCACGCACCATCCACCACCCACCACTCACCATCCACCACCCACCACTCACCATCCACCATGCACCACTCACCACCCACCATCCACCACGCACCACCCACCATCCACCATGCACCACCCACCACGCACCACTCACCACCCATCATCCACCACTCACCATGCACCACTCACCACCCACCATGCACCGCTCACCATGCACCACTCACCACCCACCACTCACCACCCACCATCCACCACGCACCATCCACCACCCACCATCCACCACCCACCATCCACCATGCACCACTCACCACCCACCACTCACCACCCATCATCCACCACTCACCACCCACCATCCACCACGCACCATCCACCACCCACCATTCACCATGCACCACCCACCACTCACCACCCATCATCCACCACTCACCATGCACCACTCACCACCCACCACTCACCATCCACCACGCACCACCCCTATCATGATCCTTCAGATAGGCAGAAGCCCACCATGGTTTGGTGAAAGGTAAGTCCACTTCAGAGATGTTGAGGTGGACATACAGTCAAGCCAGGAGAAAAAAATCTTAATGTTCTAGATTGTTAATATAGCTCAGAACATGAGGAGAATGGCCAATGTTCTAGATTGTTCATATAGATCAGGACATGAGGGGAATGGGCAACGTTCTAGATTGTTCCTATAGATTAGGACATGAGGAGAATGGCCGATGTTCTAGATTGTTCATATAGATCAGGACATGAGGGGATTTCCCAACGTTCTAGATTGTTCCTATAGATCAGGACATGAGGGGAATGCCCAACGTTCTAGATTTTTCCTATAGATTAGGACATGAGGAGAATGCCCAATGTTCTAGATTGTTCTTATAGATTAGGACATGAGGGGAACTCTCAATGTTCTAGATTCGTCTTGTAGATTAGGCCATGATGGGAATGCTCAATGCTCTAGATTGTTCCTATAGACCAAGCCAGGAGGAAAAATCTTAATGTTCTATATTGTTCAGATAGCTCAGGACATGAGGGGAATGCCCAACATTCTAGATTGTTCCTATAGATTAGTACATGAGGAGAATGCCCAACATTCTCATATAGATCAGGACATGAGGAGAATGCCCAATGTTCTAGATTCTTGCTATAGATTAGGACATAAGGAGAATGCCCAATGTTCTAGATTGTTCCTATAGCTCAGAACATGAGGAGAATGCCCAATGTTATAGATTGTTCCTATAGATTAGGACATGAGGGAAACTCGCAACATTCTAGATTCGTCCTACAGATTAGACCTTGACGGGAACTCTCAACGTTCTAGATTCATCTTGTAGATTAGGCCATGATGGGAGCGCTCAATGCTCTAGATTGTTCCTATAGATCAAGCCAGGAGGAGAAATCTTACTGTTCTAGATTGTTCATATAGATCAGGACATGAGGGGAACTCTCAATGTTCTAGATTCGTCCTATAGATTAGGCCTGATGGGAACTCTTAAGACTCTAGATTATTCCTATAAGCCAGACCATGAGGGAAAGTCTTGAACCTAGATTGTTCCTATAGACAAGAGGGGGAACTCTCAATGCTCTAGTTTGTTCCTACAGACCTGACCAGGAGGGGAACTTTCAACATTCTAGATTGTTCCTATAGACCATACCATGAGGGAAACTCCTTGCCCTAGATTGTTTCTCTAGACCAGGAGGAGAACTTTCAACATTCTAGATTGTTCCTCTAGACCAGGAGGAGAACTTTCAACATTCTAGATTGTTCCTCTAGACCAGGAGGAGAACTTTCAACATTCTAGATTTTTCTTGTAGTCCTGACCAAGAGGGGAACTTTCAACATTCTAGATTGTTCCTTTAGCGCAGACCATGAAGGAAACTCATGGCCCTAGATTGTTCCTATAGACCAGGAAGGGAATTCTTGATGCTCTAGATCACGGGTGTCACTGGTGGCCCTCCAGCTGTTGCCGAACAACAAGTCCCATGAGGCATTGCAAGATTGACAGTTACAAGCGTGACTCCCAAAGGCAGAGGCATGATGGGACTTGTAGTATCGCAACAGCTGGAGGGCCGCCAGTTTGACAGCCCGGGTCTAGATTGTTCCTGTAGAGCTGAGCAGCAAGGGAACTCCTAACGTCCTAGATTGTTCCTATAGACCATCCCAAGAGCAGAACTCTCAATGTTCTAGAGCGGGGGGTCTCCAAACTTTTCTGTACGAGGGTAACATCCTATATTTTACAAATATTTGCAGGTCCCATCACATCAGGGTTCTAGCAGAGTTCCCATCCAAGTCCCCCCTTCCATCAACTTCCCCATCAGAGTCCCCCTTACATCAGGGTCCACTTCAAGGTCCCCCTTACATAAATGTTCCCAGTAGAGTCCCCCCTTACATCAACTGCCCCATCAGAGTCCCCCCTTACATCAATGTGCCCACCAGAGTCCCCCTTACATCAATGTGCCCATTGGAGTCCCCTCTTACATCAATGTGCCCATCGGAGTCCCCCTTACATCAATGTGCCCATCGGAGTCCCCCTTACATCAATGTGCCCATCGGAGTCCCCTCTTACATCAATGTGCCCATCAGGGTCCCTCTTACATCAATGTGCCCATCGGAGTCCCCCTTACATCAGTGTGCCCATCGGAGTCCCCCTTACATCAATGTGCCCATCGGAGTCCCCTCTTACATCAATGTGCCCATCGGAGTCCCCCTTACATCAATGTGCCCATCGGAGTCCCCTCTTACATCAATGTGCCCATCGGAGTCCCCCCTTACATCAATGTGCCCATCTGAGTCCCCCCTTACATCAGTGTGCCCACCGGAGTCCCCCCTTACAGCAATGTGCCCCCTGGAGTACCCCTTACATCAATGTGCCCACCAGGGTCCTCCCTTACATCAATGTGCCCATCGGAGTCCCCCTTACATCAATGTGCCCATCGGAGTCCCCTCTTACATCAATGTGCCCATCGGAGTCCCCCTTACATCAATGTGCCCATCGGAGTCCCCCCTTACATCAATGTGCCCACCAGGGTCCTCCCTTACATCAATGTGCCCCCTGGAGTCCCCCTTACATCAGTGTCCCATCAGGGTCCTCCCTTACATCGGAGTCCTCTCTAACATACAAAGCGGAGACATAAGCGGCCCCTGTTGACCTGAAGGCGGTATTACACCCGAAGGATTCATTTATTATATGGCAGCTCACCATTTCTTAGATGTGACGGCTGCATTCATTTTCTTTTTTATGCTTTCTTTCCTTTATTTTCACCTGACGATCCAGCCAGTAAGTCTGTTTGCTGTAACGGATCATAAAGTGTGAGCCGGGGTTCCGCTTCCATTTGTTAGTGTATCTAAATCTGCCAGTCCATGCAACACTCCCCTCCCCCCAGACTGACAATGCTGCTGCCTAAAGGTGCCCCCCTGTGCTCCTTTGTGTGTCACTGGCCAGATCACCAGGTGAGAACAGAGGGGGAAAAGTCCGGAAAAGGAAAAGGAATGCAGCCGCCACGTCTGATGATCAGTAAGCTGCAATATCTGACGTTCTGGGTTCAATACCGCGTACATTCTCCATCACCACATGGAGGGAAGGTGGCCGACCCGGGCTGGGGGCCACATGGGCAGCTTGGAGAACCTGTTCCTATAAACCGGGCCAGGAGGTGTCATCCTGCTGGTCGTACCAATGACATTGGACCCTGAACTATGGTGGAGCCATCAGATGGGAGGTCAGTCAGACACATTTAGAGGAACCCTTAGAACCCCCGGAGGACCCCTAAAACCCATACAGGAATCCTTTGAACCCCTGGAAGATCCTCTGGAGGACCCTTGGGGGAGCCTTTAGAACCCTGGAAGGATCCCCTGGAGGACACCTAGAAACCCTGGAAGAACCCTAGAAACCCTAAAGGAAGCATTAGAACCCCTGGAGTACCCCTAGAACCCCTGGAGGGACCCCTAGAAACCTTAAAGGAACCACTAGAGCCCCTGGGAGACCCCTAAAACTCCTGGAGGAACTCCTAGAACCCCTGGAAAACTCCTGGAAGAACCACTATAATCCCTGGAAGATCCCCTGGAGGACCCATAGAACCACTGGAGGACCCCTAGAACCCCTGGAGAAATCTCTAGAACCCCTGAAGGATCCCCTGGAGGAGCCCCTAGAACCCCTGAAGGATCCCTTGGAGGACCCCTAGAACCCCTGGAGGAACCCCTAGAAGCCCTAAAGGAATCATTAGAACCTCTGGAGTACCCCTAGAACCTCTAGAGGAACCCCTAGAAACTTTAAAGGAACCACTAGAGACCCTGGGGGACCCCTACAACTCCCGGAGGGACACCCACTAGAACCCCTGGAAGATTTCCTGGAGGACTCCTAGAACCCCTGGAGGACACCTAGAACCCCTGGGGGACCCCTTAAGGAGCCCCTGGAACCCCTGAAAGATCCCTTGGAGAACCCCTGGAGGAACCCTAGAAAGCTTAAAGGAACCACTAGAGACACTGAAGGACCCCTACAACTCCTGGAGGAGCTCCCAGAACCCCTGGAAGACTCCTGGAGGAACCACTAGAACCTCTGCAAGATCCCCTGGAGGACCCCTAGAACCTCTGGAGGAACCCCTAGAAACCTTAAAGGAGCTAGTAGAACCCCTGGGGGACCCCTACAACTTCTGGAGGAGCCAGGCTTCATCTCCTGCTTACCCGTGATAAACCTCTGACACGTGATGTCCCCTTTAAATACCAAGTTGTTTTCTGTTTTGCCTGGAGTTCCCCTTTAATGAACGGTTTTCAGGAGACCTGTGACTTCACTGACTGGGCGGTTCTGCGGAGTTCCCCTTTAATGAGACCAGTGGTATCCCCATTGGAACGGTTGGGTTCTGTTTCATCCGGAGTTGAACTTTAATTAGTGACTTTCAGGAGGTCCCCGTAGGGCTGGTTCTGTTATGTCCGGAGTTCCCTTTTAATGAGGGACTTTCAGGAGGTCCCCGTAGGGCTGGTTCGATTATGTCCTGAGTTCCCCTTTAGTGAGTGACTTTCAGGAGCTCCCCTTTAATGAGTGACTTTCAGGAGCTCCCCTTTAATGAGTGACTTTCAGGAGCTCCCCTTTAATGAGTGACTTTCAGGAGGTCCTCGTAGGGTTGGTTCTATTATATCCGGAGTTTCCCTTTAATGAGCGACTTTCAGGTGGTCCCCTTTAATGAGGGACTTTCAGGAGGTCCCCGAAGGGCTGGTTCTGTTATGTTTGGAGTTCCCCTTTAGTGAGTTACTTTCAGGAGGTCCCCTTTAATGAGCGACTTTCAGGAGGTCCCCGAAGGGCTGGTTCTGTTATGTCCGGAGTTCCCCTTTAATGAGGGACTTTCAGGAGGTCCCCGAAGGGCTGGTTCTGTTATGTTTGGAGTTCCCCTTTAGTGAGTTACTTTCAGGAGGTCCCCTTTAATGAGCGACTTTCAGGAGGTCCCCGTAGGGCTGGTTCTATTATGTCCGGAGTTCCCCTTTAATGAGGGACTTTCAGGAGGTCCCCGAAGGGCTGGTTCTGTTATGTCCGGAGTTCCCCTTTAATGAGGGACTTTCAGGAGGTCCCCGAAGGGCTGGTTCTGTTATGTCCGGAGTTCCCCTTTAATGAGGGACTTTCAGGAGGTCCCCGAAGGGCTGGTTCTGTTAAGTCCGGAGTTCCCCTTTAATGAGGGACTTTCAGGAGGTCCCCGTAGGGCTGGTTCTGTTATGTCCGGAGTTCCCCTTTAATGAGGGACTTTCAGGAGGTCCCCGTAGGGCTGGTTCTGTTATGTCCGGAGTTCCCCTTTAATAATTGGCTCTATGGAGATCTCTGTAGGGCCGGTTCTGTTCTGTCCATAGGGCCAGTCCTGGGCGACCCTCCTCTTCCTCAGGGTGGGGGTGGAGCCAGGATCTGGCACAATGATGACCTCAGCAGCCAATCAGTGCTCCTCAGTGGACGGCTCTCCACCCTCCTCCTCTTCCTCAGGGTGGGGGTGGAGCTGGGACCTGGCACAATGATGACCTCAGCAGCCAATCAGTGCTCCTCAGTGGACGGCTCTCCACCCTCCTCCTCAGTGTGGGGGTGGAGCCAGGATCTGGCACAATGATGACTTCAGCAGCCAATCAGTGCTCCTCGGTGGACGGCTCTCCACCCTCCTCCTCGGTGATGATAATCCAGTCTATTACCGGCTGAGCTGATTGGCTGAGCTGATTATCCGGCATGTTCCTCCACAATCCCGTCTCATCACCTGATTCCCATCATTAACCCTTCAGCCACTCCTACTGGGCGAGGAGACGGAGCCTTCTGATTGGTCTGACTTTTCCATGTTCCCATCAACCTAATTGGTCAGAATTTATACCATGGATTATTTTTCTAGTTTTCTATGAAGGTGAGAGGTTAGAGCCCCAGTCAGGTTTTTATGGGGGGATCAATGGACTCCCCTTATCTGATCTCCTCTCCAGAGGGGCAGCACCATCCTTGTTCAGGCATCATCCAGGGTCACCATCTAAGATGTGGGCTCATCAATCCTGGTGCCTGTGCAGTTCTTGGATGTTGGATAGAGCAGTCGAGAGGTTCTCACCTGCAGCGGCAGAGGACCCCGAGGCAGGGGCGGACTGACAACTCATGGGGCCCCCAGGCAATAGGGGATCATGGGGCCCCTGTGTCCTCGCCCACACTCAAACCACACCCAGAAAAGCCTATGAGAGGTACCAGGGGCATCTCATGGGGCCCCCTACTGACCCCAGACCCTCGGGCAGTGCCCGAGTTTCCAGATGGTCAGTCCGCGCCTGCCCCGAGGTGCGGAGTCTACACACTAACTGGTATTCCCCAGAGCTCCTTATGGTGGGGATGGGTTTTGCTGCATGTTAGTACCAGGCTGCAGTCCTCAGGAACATCCCACCAAGAGGTGAACAAGCCGGAGACCAGCAGCAGATATAGAAGGTAGGGATCAAGGAAAAGAGTGGTCAGTAACCAAGCCAAAGGTCAGTAACATGGTAGTGAAGCTACGGGAGAGACAAGAGCGAGATATTGGCTGGAGAAGAGCACACAGGAAGTGAAAAGGCGTGGTTTTAATAGGAAGTTCATGGGAGGAGCAATAGGATTCAACGTTCAAGGCAAACAAGGTCCAAGGCAAGATCAGAAGGGAATTGTCCAGGGAGCTGTCCAGAATCCCAGGTGGTTCAGCAAGAAGAGACATCACCAGACACCGTAGAGTTTGCAGATTCAGACCCGGGTCTTGACAATTTATCTGCCTTGGCCAATCACTGAGGGGTTTACTCCAGAGATGTAAGCCTAGGGGAGGATAGATATTTGAAGCAATCTTCTAGAAGGTTCTTTCCCTCCCAAGATGCTGCCTGGTGAGGGTGCCACCATGAGGGACTTTGCCTTCCCTTCTTGGCTTTGGCCTGCAGAGGGTACCAGAGTGAGATTTCTTTCTCGGATCTAGCCCCAGTCAAGGCCCAAGGAAAATGAGATGGTGGATACCCAGAGGAAGCATCTCTAGAAGAAGCGGGATGGTGGATACTCAGAAGGAGCATCTCTAGAAGAAGCGGGATGGTGGATACCCAGAAGGAGCATCTCTAGAAGAAGCGGCATGGTGGATATCAAGAGGGAGCCTCTCTAGAAGAAATGGGATGGTGGATACCCAAAAGGAGCATCTCTAGAAGAAGCGGGATGGTGGATACCCAGAAGGAGCATCTTTAGAAGAAGCGGGATGGTGGATACCCAGAGGGAGCTACTCTAGAAGAAGCGGGATGCTGGATACTCAGAAGGAGCATCTCTAGAATAAGCGGGCTGGTGGATACCCAGAAGGAGCATCTCTAGAAGAAGCAGGATGGTGGATACCCAGAAGGAGCATCTCTAGAAGAAGCGGGATGGTGGATACTCAGAAGGAGCATCTCTAGAAGAAGCGGGATGGTGGATACCCAGAAGGAGCATCTCTAGAAGAAGCAGGATGGTGGATACCCAGAAGGAGCATCTCTAGAAGAAGCGGGATGGTGGATACTCAGAAGGAGCATCTCTAGAAGAAGCGGGATGGTGGATACCCAGAAGGAGCATCTCTAGAAGAAGCAGGATGGTGGATACCCAGAAGGAGCATCTTTAGAAGAAGCGGGATGGTGGATATCAAGAGGGAGCATCTCTAGAAGAAGCGGGATGGTGGATACCCAGAGGGAGCTACTCTAGAAGAAGCGGGATGCTGGATACCCAGAAGAAGCATCTCTAGAAGCAGCGGAATGGTTTCAACGAGAGGTCCAGATTGACAGGGAACACAAAAATTACTAAGCAACCCTTAAGGGGGTAGTGCTACATTTAGAAGAAGCAGGAAAGTGGAGAGAGCAAAGGGAGCAGCTTTAGAAGAAGCAAGGTGGTGGCTACCTAGGTGGAACACCTCTAAAAAACAGAGGAACGTGGAGACCCAAAGGAAGCATCTGTAGAAAAGGCAGGCAGGTGGTTGCCCAGAGAGAGCATCTTAAAGGATCTACTGGATCTTGGAGGCTGCTACTCAAGCACTGAAGTCACCATCAGCTTCGTCATTACTGGGAAGTGCTACTCAAGAAATCGAAGCCAGCATCTGTTTTGTTGTTGATAGGCCTGAGATATTGAGCCATTTTGGGGTATCCTGCACCCTCTTACCTTCCCTCCTAAAGTTTATTGATCAAATAAAGTATAAAAAGACTTATGTGACCGGCTCCCAACTGACTGTCCCACCCAGCGATGTTAAAATACTAGCTCCCTGATCCACCTAAGGGCCCTCGGGGTAAGGGATTGTTGCATGCTCATCACCAATTGTGATTTGCAGACTTGCTCTCTGAGCCACCTGGGGGTCATACCACATTGCCCTGGAGGTGCTACATGCTCATCACCAATTGTGATTTGCAGACTTGCTCTCTGAGCCACCTGGGGGTCATACCACATTGCCCTGGAGGTGCTACATGCTCATCACCAATTGTGATTTGCAGACTTGCTCTCTGAGCCACCTGGGGGTCATACCACATTGCCCTGGAGGTGCTACATGCTCATCACCAATTGTGATTTGCAGACTTGCTCTCTGAGCCACCTGGGGGTCATACCACATTGCCCTGGAGGTGCTACATGCTCATCACCAATTGTGACTTGCAGACTTGTGAAGCTCCATGGAGGTCCACCTTAACACAATGAGATCACATTTCAGACATATAGAAAGTTCCGGATGAGGGATAGACACAGCCAGATAATTGTTTATATTTTGGAATCATCTGATCCATTAAGAACACCTTCCGGATGGATGAGAGCTGATTCACATGGCAGGTCCTGGGTGCGTCACTCAAGTGGAGGCATACAGATTGTGCTCAGGGCGTTTGGAGTGATAACTTCAGTTTGTGATTTGACCGGCGCTGTTAAGAGGCCCGAACAGGCGAAGGTTCAAAAATATCCTCTCAGGAAATATTTCTAGTAGTATTTGCTCTACGGCTCCGTCGCAATAAAACCCGGACCTATTATAGTCCCATTGCAGCCAACTCCAAACCCAATACAGGCCATTGCTGACCCATTTATAGGCAATCCCGGGCCTATTACAGCCAAATTCACAGCCCATTGTAAAAAAAATTCTGGACCCAGTGCATTTAATTCCCAGGCCCATTGCAGGCACTCCAGGGCCATTACAGCCAACATTCCCACATTACAGGAAAATTACTGGCCCATTACAGCCAAATTCCCAGGTCCATTGCAGGCAATCCTGGACCATTACAGCCAAATTCCCAGGTCCATTACAGCCAAACTCCCAGGCCCATTGCAGGCAATCCCGGACCATTACAGCCAAACTCTCAGGCCCATTGCAGGCAATCCTGGACCATTACAGCCAAATTCCCAAGCCCATTGCAGGCAATCCCGGACCATTACAGCCAAACTCTCAGGCCCATTGCAGGCAATCCTGGACCATTACAGCCAAACTCCCAGGCCCATTGCAGGCAATCCCGGACCATTACAGCCAAACTCTCAGGCCCATTGCAGGCAATCCTGGACCATTACAGCCAAACTCCCAGGCCCATTGCAGGCAATCCCGGACCATTACAGCCAAACTCTCAGGCCCATTGCAGGCAATCCCGGCCCATTACAGCCAAATTCCCAGGTCCATTGCAGGCAATCCTAGGCCATTACAGCCAAATTCCCAAGCCCATTGCAGGCAATCCCGGACCATTACAGCCAAATTCCCAGGTCCATTGCAGGCAATCCCAGGCCATTACAGCCAAACTCCCAGGCCCATTGCAGGCAATCCCGGGCCATTACAGCCAAACTCCCAGGCCCATTGCAGGCAATCCCGGACCATTACAGCCAAATTCCCAGGCCCATTGCAGGCAATCCTGGACCATTACAGCCAAATTCCCAGGTCCATTGCAGGCAATCCCAGGCCATTACAGCCAAACTCCCAAGCCCATTGCAGGCAATCCCGGGCCATTACAGCCAAACTCCCAGGCCCATTGCAGGAAATCCCGGACCATTACAGCCAAACTCTCAGGCCCATTGCAGGCAATCCTGGACCATTACAGCCAAATTCCCAGGTCCATTGCAGGCAATCCCAGGCCATTACAGCCAAACTCCCAGGCCCATTGCAGGCAATCCCGGCCCATTACAGCCAAATTCCCAGGCCCATTGCAGGCAATCCCAGGCCATTACAGCCAAACTCCCAAGCCCATTGCAGGCAATCCCGGGCCATTACAGCCAAACTCCCAGGCCCATTGCAGGCAATCCCGGACCATTACAGCCAAATTCCCAGGCCCATTGCAGGCAATCCCGGACCATTACAGCCAAACTCTCAGGCCCATTGCAGGCAATCCTGGACCATTACAGCCAAATTCCCAGGTCCATTGCAGGCAATCCTAGGCCATTACAGCCAAATTCCCAGGTCCATTGCAGGCAATCCCAGGCCATTACAGCCAAACTCCCAAGCCCATTGCAGGCAATCTCGGGCCATTACAGCCAAACTCCCAGGCCCATTGCAGGCAATCCCGGACCATTACAGCCAAATTCCCAGGCCCATTGCAGGCAATCCTGGACCATTACAGCCAAATTCCCAGGTCCATTGCAGGCAATCCCAGGCCATTACAGCCAAACTCCCAGGCCCATTGCAGGAAATCCCGGACCATTACAGCCAAACTCTCAGGCCCATTGCAGGCAATCCTGGACCATTACAGCCAAATTCCCAGGCCCATTGCAGGCAATCCCAGGCCATTACAGCCAAACTCCCAGGCCCATTGCAGGCAATCCCGGCCCATTACAGCCAAATTCCCAGGCCCATTGCAGGCAATCCCAGGCCATTACAGCCAAACTCCCAAGCCCATTGCAGGCAATCCTGGACCATTACAGCCAAATTCCCAGGTCCATTGCAGGCAATCCCAGGCCATTACAGCCAAACTCCCAAGCCCATTGCAGGCAATCCCGGGCCATTACAGCCAAACTCCCAGGCCCATTGCAGGAAATCCCGGACCATTACAGCCAAACTCTCAGGCCCATTGCAGGCAATCCTGGACCATTACAGCCAAATTCCCAGGTCCATTGCAGGCAATCCCAGGCCATTACAGCCAAACTCCCAGGCCCATTGCAGGCAATCCCGGCCCATTACAGCCAAATTCCCAGGCCCATTGCAGGCAATCCCAGGCCATTACAGCCAAACTCCCAAGCCCATTGCAGGCAATCCCGGGCCATTACAGCCAAACTCCCAGGCCCATTGCAGGCAATCCCGGACCATTACAGCCAAACTCCCAGGCCCATTGCAGGCAATCCCGGACCATTACAGCCAAATTCCCAGGCCCATTGCAGGCAATCCCGGACCATTACAGCCAAACTCCCAGGCCCATTGCAGGCAATCCCGGGCCATTACAGCCAAACTCCCAGGCCCTTTGCAGGCAATCCCGGGCCATTACAGCCAAACTCCCAGGCCCATTGCAGGCAATCCCGGACCATTACAGCCAAACTCCCAGGCCCATTGCAGGCAATCCCGGACCATTACAGCCAAACTCCCAGGCCCATTGCAGGCAATCCCGGGCCATTACAGCCAAACTCCCAGGCCCATTGCAGGCAATCCCGGGCCATTACAGCCAAACTCCCAGGCCCATTGCAGGCAATCCCGGGCCATTACAGCCAAACTCCCAGGCCCATTGCAGGCAATCCCGGACCATTACAGCCAAACTCCCAGGCCCATTGCAGGCAATCCCGGGCCATTACAGCCAAACTCCCAGGCCCTTTGCAAGCAATTCCTAGCCCAATACAGGTCATTTCTTGCCCACTACAATCCATAGTCCATTACAGACAATTTTTGTCCCATTACAGTCAATTCCTGGCCCATCGCAAGCAATTTCTAGCCCACTACTGTCAATTCCCAGCCCATTACAGGTAATTTCTGGCCCATTACAGGCAATTCCTAGCCCCTTACAGGTGAATACGCAGCCAAATACAGACGATTTCCAGCCCATTACCAGTAATTTTCAGCCCATTACAGACAATACCTGGCTCATTTCAGACAATTCCTAACCCATTACTGGCAATTTTTGGCCCATTACCGGCAATTCCCAGCCTATAACAGGTAAATTCCCAGCCCATTACGGGCAGTTCCCAGTCCAATACAGACAAATTGTAGCCTATTACTGGCAATTTCCAGCCCATTACCGGCAATTTCTGGTCCATTACAGACAATCCCTGGCCCAATACAGGTAATTTCTAGCCTATTACTGGCATTTCTTGGCCCATTATAGGCAATTCCTGGCCCATTACAGGCAATTTCTGGTCCATTACTGGCAATTCCCAGCCCATTACAGGCGATTTCAGGCCAATTACAGGAAATTCCCAGTCCATTGCAGGCAATTCCCAGTCCATTGCAGGCAATTCCTAGCCCATTACTGGCAATTTCTGGCCCATTACAGGTGATTTCAGGCCAATTACAGGCAATTCCCAGTCCATTACAGGCAATTCCTAGCCCATTACTGGCAATTTCTGGCCCATTACTGGCAGTTTCTAGCCCATTGATGTCAATTTCTGGCCCATTACAGGCAGTTTCTGGCCCATTGCAGGCAATTCCTGGTCCATTACAGGTGGAGTCCTAGCGCACAAAACCCAACAACAGAGATCAGGAGACTTCCCAGCACAGGGCTGCAATAGAAACCAGGCTTGGTGAAAAGTTGGCCGGTTTTGGTGAAGGCTCCTTGGACGTCGCTCTGTACTGAAGACTTTGAATGTATTACCTGATCCTCTGGCTGGAAGAGTTTTAGTAATCAAGCCTAAAATATATCTAAAGCTGAAACTTTCATTTTTAGTTTGGGATAGAGAAGGGGAGGGTTATTGTCCGGTTTCTTTTGATGTCTCTGCTCCTCCTGGTGGGATTCACCCTTTCTATTTGGCCTGGTCATCGTTGGGACTGAAGGTAATGGAAAAGCCAAAAATTTTGAGTTGTCATCAGAACAGGAATAGAGGGTAAATCGACCAACGGAGACACCTCTTCCTCGTGTTTTAGAGTGGATTTCCCTCACTTTCTACATGGTCTGCTGTCACTTGCAGTAGTGTCTACAAGACAGAAAGTGAAGGTAAATCTCCCCGTTGGAACAAAGATAGAAAAAAATATTCAAATATAGCAAAAAGATAATCCCGACGGGTCTTATACTGTACAACGAGGGGCCTTAAATATCGACAGTCACCAATTTATCATTAGACCAGACCAAAGTTTGAGTCTGGTTGGTGACTGTGGGGAAATGACTCTGGTACCTTCTAAGAGCACGTTGATCCGTAAGGCCCAATCGGCCATCCTGCTTGTCTGCCAATCATCTGAAACTAGTAAAGGAGCAATAAATTCATAGCGGCTTTTAACCAAAAAAGATGGGGCCTATCGGACAATTGTGGTAGGGTCGGTTGTAGCTTCATTTTGTGCACAGTAGTGGCTCCACAATCAATAGTATAGCTGCTGTGATTGGGTTGTCCCTCACAGATGTGATCCACAGGATGGGAATCTCTCTGAATGAGTCCAGTGGTCACTTCTGGTCCATGTTGGAGGCCAAGAACAGACCGTGAGGGATTAGTGATGACCGTGTTGCCATTTCGGTAAATAGTATTCATCCAGTTTTGTCTCTGCAGGTGCCATGAACAACGTTCGAATGAATCTCTTAAACTCTACATCAGATTCGGATCTCATGAAGTACAGAACAATTAGCAAGATCCCGCAGATCACCCTGAACTTTGTGGACTTTAAGGGAGACTCCTTCCTCACCTCACCCTCCAATGAAAAGGAGATCATAGCTCCTAGCAAGCTGAAAGACCGAACTCACAATGTCACGGAGAAAGTCACCCAGGTAAGGTGATGATCTTCCTTCTATAATTATGGGTTCGGCTGGCATGTACATAACCGAATAACTTTGTGTTGTCAGATCGTTCTCATCTTTTCCTTCACTTTATTTATGGAAATCTTGCTTAAAACAAAGATAATAGGAGAAGGTCAAAGTTAAAACGTTAGTTGAGGACATACTGTAGTACACGGGTGTCAAACTGGCAGCCCTCCAGCTGTTGCCAAACTACAAGTCTCATGAGGCATTGCAAGATTGACAAGCATGACTCCCAAAGGCAGAGGCATGATGGGACTTGTGGTTTTGCAACAGCTGGAGGGCTGCCAGTTTGACACCCCTGATCTAGAGATTATGACAACTAAACTAAGCTCAAAGTGTATCTACAGCAGCCATCTTCTTATAGGGAGACTTGTTCTGGTGACAACTGGGAGAATTCCACACGAGAGGTACAAATAGTGGGACCTTCTCTTAGACAGTATTAAGTGGTGCTGAGACCTTCTCCTAGTTGGAGAGTATTGATTGGTGTTGAGACCTTCTCCTGGTGGGACATTACTGAGTGGTGCTGGGCCCTTCCCTTGGTTGGGCAGTGTTGAGTAGTGCTAAGTCCTTCTCTTTTATTGGACAGTATTACATGATGCTGAGATTTTCTCTTGATTGGAAGTTGTTGAATGGCGATGGGAACTTCTCCTGGTTGGACAGTTTTGAGTGGTGCATAGCACTTCACTTGGTTGGACAGTATGGAGTGGTGCAGAGAATTTCTGTTGGTTGGACAGTATTGAATGGTGCTGAGACCTGCTCTGGATCAGACAGTATTAGGTGATGCTAAGACCTTCCCCTGGTTAGTCAGTACTGGATCATGCTGAGACCTTCTACAAGTTGGATGGTATTGAATGGTGTTGAGACCTTCTTTTGTTGTGACAGTGCTGAGCGGTGCTGATCCCTTCCCTTTTTTTGGACAGTATTGAGGGTTACAGAGACCTCCTCTTGGTTGAACAGTGCTGAGTGGTGCTGATCCCTTTCCTTGGTTGGACAGTATGGAGTTTTGCAGACCCTTCTCTTGGTTGGACGGTGTTG
Organism: Staurois parvus; assembly: GCF_062004578.1. Classification (NCBI taxonomy): domain Eukaryota; kingdom Metazoa; phylum Chordata; class Amphibia; order Anura; family Ranidae; genus Staurois; species Staurois parvus. The sequence continues at coordinate 184,517 of NW_028319866.1, forward strand.
AGTGGTGTTGAGTCCTTTCCTTGGTTGACAGTATTGAATGGTGCTGAGACCTTCTCTTGGTTGGACAGTATTGAATGGTGCTAAGAACGTCTCCTGGTTGTACAGTATTGAATGGTGCTGAGAACTTCTCCAGGTTGGACAATATTAAATGGTGCTGAGACCTCCTCTTGGTTGGACAGTGTTGAGTGGTGCTGAGCCCTTTATTTGGTTGGATAGTGTTGGGTGGTGCCAAGCACTTTATTTTGTTGGACAGTATGGACTGGTGATGCAGAGACCTTCTGTTGGTTGGACAGCATTGAGTGGTGCTGAGACTTGCTCTGGGTCAGACAGTATTAGGTGGTGCTGAGAGCTTCCCTTGGTTAGACAGTACTGGATGATGTGGAGATCTTCTCCTAGTTGGACAGTATTGAATGGAGTTGAGACCTTCTCTTGTTGTAACAGTGCTGAGTGGTGCTGATCCCTTCCCTTGGTTAGACCATGTTGAGGTCTCATGCTGAGCCCTTTCCTTGGTTGGACAGTATTGAATGGTGCTGAGACCTTCTCTTTGGGTGGACAATATTGAATGGTGCTGAGAACTTTTCCTGGTTGGACAGTGTTGAGTGGTGCTGAGATCTTCTCTTGGTTGGACAGTTTTGAGTGGTGCTGAGCTCTTTCCTTGGTTGGACGGTTTTGAGTGGTGCTGAGCTCTTCTCTTGGTTGGACAGTTTTGAGTGGTGCTGAGCTCTTTCCTTGGTTGGACAGTTTTGAGTGGTGCTGAGCTCTTTCCTTGGTTGGACAGTTTTGAGTGGTGCTGAGAACATTTCCTGGTTGGACAATATTGAATGGTGCTGAGACCTCTGCCTGGTTTGACAGTGTTAAGTGGTGCTGAGACCTCTGCCTGGTTTGACAGTGTTAAGTGGTGCTGAGCCCTTTCCTTGGTTGGAGACTGTTGAGTGATGTCAAGCACTTCACTTGGTTGAACTGTATGGAATGGTGGTGCAGAGACCTTCTGTTGGTTGGACAGTATGAGTGTTGCTGAGAACTTCTCTTGTTGGACAGTACTAAATGGTGCTGAGAACTTCTGGTTGGACAATATTGAATAATGGTGATCACTGTCTTGATTTGTCAGAATTGAATATTGAGAACATTTCTTACTGACTGTGTCACACATTTAGTGGCATCTCAGGTGGATAATGTTATGTACATTGTCGTTTTATTGTTGGATAATGCTAATTGGTCAAAACTCATTTTTAACAGTTTCTTGATTGAATCAATGTGGTCTGCAGAAAGCTGTTCCAGAGGCGTCTGTACTGTTGATTCATGCATATTGCAATGGAATCTTCTCGGTTGAGTGATGGTGGGAGTTCAGTGTTTGGTCACGATGGTTACCATGTTGGATAATGGTAGATGACGGTTCACATGGTGTCTCTGGGGAATTTGTTTGGGCAAGTGGACAAGGCATCTAATGTCCTAAAGGGCAGATAATTCTACCAGTTTCAGTGGATGGTGATAGCAGCATGCCATCATTATAGGTTTGGTAGATGAGCCAGCAAACACAAATGCTCCTGCGGTTGGGGATGGACTCGATGCTGCAACCACATTAACTACCTGCCGACCGCAGATAGCTGAATGACGGCTTCACCGCGGCCGGCCAGTTCTGGGTGGACGTCATATGACGTCCTCCCAGAACGCGCTCTCCTGCGCGCCCCAGGGGGCTCGCACCCGGCGAATCTCCGTGAACGCTGTGTCCTACGGACACAGCTGATCACGTGATGTGGTAAAAGGCCAATCACAGCGGCCTTTTACCACGTGATCAGCGGTGTCCAATGACACGCTGATCAGAGGGAAATGCAAGTGCCGGTTCTCGGCTGCACTTTCCTCATGCTGTCAGATCGTGAGGAAAGTACTGCCGAGAACCGGCAGTTGTCAGAGCGGGGATCGGCACCGATCATCAGGGCACTGATGATCAGTGCCCTGATGATCGGTGCCCAGCAGTGACACCCGCAAGTTCCGCCCAGCAGTGCGCCCACTAGCTCCACCCACCCGTGCCCAGCAGTGCACCCACCTGTGCCCAGCAGTGCCCCCACCTGTGCCCAGCAGTGCCCCCACCTGTGCCCAGCAGTGCCACCTACATGTGCCCAGCAGTGCCACCCTCCTGTGCCCACCCACCTGTGCCCACCAGTGCCACCCACCTGTGCCCACCCACCAGTGCTGCCCACCAGTGCCACCCACCAGTGCAGCCCAGCAGTGCTGCCAGTCAGTGCCACCAGTCAGTGCCCAGGGGTTGTGCCAGTCAGTGCCGCCAGTCAGTGCCCAGCAGTGATGCCAGTCAGTGCCGTCTATCAGTACCCATCATCAGTGTCACATATCAGTGCCGCCTATCAGTGCTGCATATCAGTGCCGCCTATCAGTGCTGCATATCAGTGCCGCCTATCCGTGACACCTCATTAGTACTGCCTATCAGTGCCCTTTAGTGCTGCCTATCAGTGCCCATCAGTGCCACCTATCAGTGCCCATCAGTGCTGCCTCTTCAACGCACATCAGTGAAGGAAAAAAAATACCTGTTTGAAAAATTTTATAAAAGAAACAAATAAACTTTTTTTTTTTTTTCAAATTTTTTGCACTTTTTTTATTTATAGCGCAAAAAGTAAAGTGCCCAGCGGGGATTAAATACCACCAAAAGAAAGCTCTATTTGTGAGAAAAAAATGATCAAAATTTCATATAGGTACAATGTTGCATGACCGCGCAATTGTCAATCAAAGTGCGACAGCGCTGAAAGCTGAAAATTGGCCTGGTAAGGAAGGGGGTAGAAGTGCCCTGTAGGCGGGAAGGGGGTAGAAGTGTCCTGTAGGCGGGAAGGGGGTAGAAGTGTCCTGTAGGCAGGAAGGGGGTAGAAGTGTCCTGTAGGCAGGAAGGGGGTAGAAGTGTCCTGTAGGCAGGAAGGGGGTAGAAGTGTCCTGTAGGCAGGAAGGGGGTAGAAGTGTCCTGTAGGCAGGAAGGGGGTAGAAGTGCCTGGTAGGCAGGAAGGGGGTAGAAGTGCCCTGTAGGCAGGAAGGGGGTAGAAGTGTCCTGTAGGCAGGAAGGGGGTAGAAGTGTCCTGTAGGCAGGAAGGGGGTAGAAGTGCCCTGTAGGCAGGAAGGGGGTAGAAGTGCCCTGTAGGCAGGAAGGGGGTAGAAGTGTCCGGTAGGCAGGAAGGGGGTAGAAGTGTCCTGTAGGCAGGAAGGGGGTAGAAGTGTCCGGTGGGCAGGAAGGGGGTAGAAGTGTCCTGTAGGCAGGAAGGGGGTAGAAGTGTCCTGTAGGCAGGAAGGGGGTAGAAGTGTCCTGTAGGCAGGAAGGGGGTAGAAGTGCCCTGTAGGCAGGAAGGGGGTAGAAGTGCCCTGTAGGCAGGAAGGGGGTAGAAGTGTCCTGTAGGCAGGAAGGGGGTAGAAGTGCCCTGTAGGCAGGAAGGGGGTAGAAGTGTCCTGTAGGCAGGAAGGGGGTAGAAGTGTCCTGTAGGCAGGAAGGGGGTAGAAGTGTCCTGTAGGCAGGAAGGGGGTAGAAGTGCCCTGTAGGCAGGAAGGGGGTAGAAGTGCCCGGTAGGCAGGAAGGGGGTAGAAGTGCCCGGTAGGCAAGTGGTTAAGAATGTCCTGGAACATGGACACCTTGCTGCCCTCAACAGACCGGGGGAATCCAAATATACTGAATGAGGAAAGAACAAAGAGAGGGCGCACAGGGTAGATGTTTCCTCTGTGGTGACCTTGGCCCAGTGTTGCCGACAGATTGAAAGTCTTGTGTTTTGTGAGGTATAAATATTGTATCTTCCCTTAGTGGATGGACTTTCCAACACAATATTACTTGTATAATACATTCACTACCTATTGTTTTTTTTTTTTCTGTATGTTGAAGTTTTGAATTACTTCGACATAAAATAAACACAAGGAAGAAACGTGAACATTACATCTCTGGAATATAGTACAGAAAGATTTATGAGCAAAGTTCCCTTTGGGGAAGCAGATTCTGCCAAACAGACCGCGGGGCGTTTGCTGCGGCAGGAAATGATTTGATTTGGATGAAAGTGCCGTCTCCCGATACTTCTCCGAGATGGGGAAAGCGATGTTCTCTTCAAGGTTCTCTCAATGAAGATGGATTCTCAGAGTTCAGGGCTCGTTTGTGAGAGTGATTAATGACTCGCCGTATAAATTAATAAGGTGCCGCTGTTCTGTTGTCCAAGTTTCAAGGATTTGTCTGTCTAGAAGGAACGCCGAGTCACTGATGTCATAATGGTTTAATGGCAAATGGAATACGCGCGGACGTCTGTGACTAATGGATTCTCCATGTTAGTAAGATCGTATCTTCCCTGTAAATAATTCCCCGCTAATAATTCCCCGCAAATAATTCCCCACTGATAATTCCAGATGGTAATTTAATTTCAGTTTTGGATTGCTCCTACTTTTTGAAGACCACCATGTTGAATTATGATGGGAGCTCGCCATGTCGATATTTGATTGGAGACCACCATGTTGGTTTCTGATTGGACACTATCCTGTTGGTTTGTGATCTTAGTAAAAGTGTTGTGGGGGGGCACCGTACCCAATAATATTGCAGCTTTTTCCATTAAAAATGATTAAAAGTTCTTTTTTTCCCAATAAATGGAGCCTTTGATCTCACATACAGTGGGGCAAAAAAGTATTTAGTCCCCACCAATTGTACAAGTTCTCCCACTTACAAAGATGAGAGAGGCCTGTAATTGGCATCATAGGGAGACCTCAACTATGAGAGACAAAATGAGAAAACAAATCCAGACAATCACATTGGCTGATCTGGAAAGAATTTATTTGCAAATTATGGTGGAAAATAAGTATTTGGTGAATATGAAAAGTTCATGTCAATACTTTGTTATATATCCTTTGTTGGCAATGACAGAGGTCAGACGTTTCCTGGAAGTCTTCACAAGGTTGGCACACACTGTTGCTGGTATGTTGGCCCATCCTCCATGCAGATCTCCTCCTCCATGCAGATCTCCTCTAGAGCAGTGATGTTTTGGGGCTGTCGCTGGGCAACACGGACTTTCAACTCCCTCCAAAGGTTTTCTATGGGGTTGAGATCTGGAGACTGGCTAGGCCACTCCAGGACCTTGAAATGCTTCTTACGAAGCCACTCCTTCGTTGCCCGGGCGGTATGTTTGGGATCATTGTCATGTTGTAGGACCCAGCCACGTTTCATCTTCAATGCCCTTGCTGATGGAAGGAGGTTTGCACTCAAAATCTCACGATACATGGCCCCATTCATTTTGTCCTGTACATGGATCAGTCGTCCTGGTCCCTTTGCGGAGAAACAGCCCCAAAGCAGGATGTTGCCACCCCCATGCTTCACAGTAGGTATGGTGTTCTTTGGATGCAACTCAGCATTCTCTCTCCTCCAAACACGACGAGTTGTGTTTCTACCAGACAGTTCTATTTTGGTTTCATCTGACCATATGACATTCTCCCAATCCTCTTCTGGATCATCCAAATGCTCTCTAGCAAACTTCAGACGGGCCCCGGACATGTACTGGCTTAAGCAGGGGGACACGTCTGGCACTGCAGGATCTGAGTCCCTGGCGGCGTAGTGTGTTACTGATGGTAGCCTTTGTTACGTTGGTCCCAGCTCTCTGCAGATCACTCACTAGGTCCCCCCGTGTGGTCCTGGGATTTTTGCTCACCGTTCTTGTGATCATTTTGACCCCACGGGGTGAGATCTTGCGTGGAGCCCCAGATCGAGGGAGATTATCAGTGGTCTTGTATGTCTTCCATTTTCTAATTATTGCTCCCACAGTTGATTTGTTCACACCAAGCTGCTTGCCTATTGCAGATTCAGTCTTCCCAGCCTGGTGCAGGTCTACAATTTTGTTTCTGGTGTCCTTCGACAGCTCTTTGGTCTTCACCATAGTGGATTTTGGAGTGTGACTGTTTGAGGTTGTGGACAGGTGTCTTTTATACTGATAACAAGTTCAAACAGGTGCCATTGATACAGGTAATGAGTGCAGGACAGAGGAGCCTCTTAAAGAAGAAGGTCCAGGTCTGTGAGAGCCAGAAAACTTGCTTGTTTGTAGGCAACCAAATACTTATTTTCCACCATAATTTGCAAATAAATTCTTTCCAGATCAGCCAATGAGATTGTCTGGATTTGTTTTCTCATTTTGTCTCTCATAGTTGAGGTCTCCCTATGATGCCAATTACAGGCCTCTCTCATCTTTGTAAGTGGGAGAACTTGCACAATTGGTGGTGACTAAATACTTTTTTGCCTCACTGTATGTTGAGTGTTTTCTGAAGTGTTTCCCATGTGAAGGGAAGAAGTTTGGTAGAATATTGGATCTGGTGGACGTGTTTATCCACTTTTACTATTACACTGAAGGACCTTCCACTGGTCCCCCGTGAACGAGCAACCTTGTCCTTGGATCTGCTTATCATCCTAACAGCCTTAGATGGATGGAAAGGTTACAAACTTCAGCCCAGAACCTTCATCCACCTTGTTTAGTTTCCGATCAGAGGTAGCTTTAATGGGCCTTTATTGGGCACCTTCATGATTGGGAGACTTGTATGTTGGATAGAAATATTTGTGGGATTAAAGATAATTGGAAGGACAATGTGAGCCCAGCAATATACTGTAAGTTTTTAGAATGACAGTCACAACGACAACTTTAACGGGTCAGTCTCTCGAGGGCTTCACTGCCATGGAATCTTACTCCTGCTGCTGAATTCTCCATCATGTAAACAAAAATATAATCTCCGAGAGCAAGTTTGAGCATAGCTCAGAATTTAGGTACAAATATCACTGTATAGTAGCCTCTGGTCAATATGTCTCCATCCACATCTTGATATCAGTCTCAGGTGGAGTGCCTCTTGACAAAGGGAACCTGTCAAAGATGTTACTACTGCTGACTTGTAATCTTCATCCTGACCCAGGTTGTCCTCCTTTCATCCCCATCCAGGTTCAAATACCTACTGAATTACCAACTATTTCCTAGAGGAGCCGATAATGGTGTGTGTATTCAGGGGACGGATGTGCCCAGAGGGAGGAAATTTCAGTGTGTGGGGTCAATGGATGGTTTTGTCCTGGAGGAGGAGATCTCAGTGTGTGAGGTTGGAGGACCGATGTGCAGATTTCAGTGCGTGGGTCAGAAGATCTCATGTGTAGTCAGCGGGTGAATGTGTTCCAGAGGAGCAGATCTCAGGGCTTGACATCATGGGATGGATGTACCCTGGAGGAGGAGATCTCAGTGTGAGAGGTTGGAGGACCAATGTACTCTCGGGGAGCAGAAGTCAGTATATGTGGTCAGATGATGGATGTGTTCTTGGGGTGCAGATTTCTGTGCGTGGGTCAGAAGATCTCATGTGTAGTCAGAGGGTGAATGTGTTCCAGAGGAACAGATCTCAGGGCTTGACATCATGGGATGGATGTACCCTGGAGGAGGAGATCTCAGTGTGTGAGGTTGGAGGACCAATGTACTCTCGGGGAGCAGAAGTCCGTATATGTGGTCAGATGATGGATGTGTTCTTGGGGTGCAGATTTCAGTGCGTGGGTCAGAAGTTCTCATGTTGTGTAGTCAGAGGGTGAATGTGTTCCAGAGGAGCAGATCTCATGGCGTGGCATAATGGGATGGATGTACCCTGGAGGAGCAGATTTCAGGGGGTGGGATAGTAGGAAGGATGTTTCCTGGAGGAACAGATCTCAGGAGTGGGGTCGTAGGAAGGATGTACCCTGCAGGAGCATATTTCAAGGTTGGGGTTGTAGAATGGATGTACCCTGGAGGAGAAGATCTCAGGGTGTGGGGTAAGAGGATGATTATGTCCTGGAGGAGCAGATCGTGGGGTCATTGCAGGGATGTACCCTGGAGGAGCAGATCTCAGGGAGGGGTTGTAGGATGGATGTATCCAGGAGGAGAATATCTCAGTTTGTGGGGAAAGAAGATGATTATGCCCTGCAATAGCAGATCTTGGGGTGTAGGGTCTTTTTTGGGATGTACCCTGGAGAAGCAGATCTCGGGGGTGGGGTTGTAGGATGAATGTACCCTGGAAGAGCCGATCTCGTGGTGTGGGGTCAGAGGATGGATGTGTCATAGAGGACCTGATCTCAGGTTGTGGGATCAAAGGATGGATGCATCTTGGAGAAGCAGATCTCATGGTGTGGGGGTCGTAGGATGGAAGTACCCTGGAGGAGCAGATCTCCGTGGTGGGGTTAAAGGATGACTATGTTATGTAGGAGGAGATCTCAGGGTGTAGGGTCAGAAGATGGCTGCGTCCTGGAGGAGCAGATCCTATGGTGTGGGATCATAGGATGGATGTAACCTAGAGGAACAGATCTCGGAGGTGGGGTTAAAGGATTACTATGCTCTTTAGGAGCAGATTTCAGGGTGTGGGGCGAGAGGATGGATGTGTCATGGAGGAGCAGATCTCATGGTGTTGTGTCAGAGGATGACTATGCTCTGGAGGAGCAAATCGCAGGGGTGGGGTCATAGAACAGATGTACCCTGGAGGAGCAGATCTCAGGTTGTGGGGGTCAGAGGATGACTATGCCTTGGAGGAGAAAATCTCAGATTGTGGGGTCAGAGGATGACTATGCCCTGGTGGAGCAACTCTCGGGGGGGGGGGAGTGGGGGGTCGTAGGACAGATGTACCCTGGAGGAGCAGATCTCGGAGGTGGGGGTCATACGATAAATGTACCCTGGAGAAGATCTTGGGGGTGGGGGTCGTAGGACGGATGTACCCTGGAGGAGCAGATCTCAGGTTGTGGGGTCAGAGGATGACTATGCCCTGAAGGAGCAAATCTCAGATTATGGGGTCAGAGGATGACTATGCCCTGGCAGAGCAAATCTCGGGGCGTCGTAGGATGGATGTACCCTGGAGGAGCAGATTGTGGGGCTGGGGTCATAAGATGGATGTATCCTGGAGGAGAAGATCTTGGGGGTGGGGGTCGTAGGATGGATGTACCATGGAGGAGCAGATCTGAGGTTGTGGGGTCATAAAATGGATGTATCCTGGAGGAGAAGATCTCAAGGGTGGGAGTTGTAGGATGGATATATCCTGGAGGACAAGATCTCGGGGGTGGGGGTCATAGGATGGATGTACCCTGGATTAGAAGATCTCGGGGGTGGGGGTCATAGGACGGATGTACCCTGGAGGAGCAGATCTCGGGGGTGGGGGTCATAAGATGGATGTATCCTGGAGGAGAAGATCTCAGGGGTGGGGGATTGTAGGACGGATGTACCCTGGAGGAGCAGATCTCGGGGGTGGGTTCATAAGATGAATGTACCCTGGAGGAGAAGATCTTGGGGGTGGGGGTCATAAGATGGATGTATCCTGGAGGAGAAGATCTTGGGGGTGGTGGTCGTAGGACAAATGTACCCTGGAGGAGAAGATCTTGGGGGTGGGGGTCATAAGATGGATGTAACCTGGAGAAGAAGATCTCAGGGTTGGGGGTCGTAGGACGGATGTACCCTGGAGGAGAAGATCTCGGGGGTGGGGTCATAAGATGGATGTACCCTGGAGGAGAAGATCTTGGGGGTGGGGTTGTAGGACGTATGTACCCTGGAGGAGAAGATCTTGGGGGTGGGGGTTGTAGGACAGATGTACCCTGGAGGAGCAGATCTCGGGGGTGGGGTCATAAGATGGATGTACCCTGGAGAGAAGATCTCAGGGTTGGGGGTCGTAAGATGGATGTACCCTGGAGGAGCAGATCTGAGGTTGTGGGGTCATAAGATGGATGTGTCCTGGAGGAGAAGATCTCAGGGGTGGAGGATCGTAGGACGGATGTACCCTGGAGGAGCAGATCTGAGGTTGTGGGGTCAGAGGATGGATCTTCCATGATGCAGAAGATCTGTGTATGGACACAATGATGGATCGGTGGCAGTCCATGGGGGACGTTGTATCTCTGAAGTGACATTTGTAGCGTTCTCATGTTGTCTAATAATACGGGTACGGCTGTGGAGAGCTGCCGGGGAATCGGCCAGAAACATTCATAAAATAATGAAGCAAATAAATATATTGGAGCGCCAACCTGCAGCCGCGTCATCTGCGCTCCTCATAAATAGGGGCCATTTATAACACTGGAGCGGGGCCCGACGCCACTCTCTGCATATTGTTTCCAAAACGGGTTTTATTTGTAACGGAAAACCTGGACTCCTGCGAATAAGAAGCTAATGTGTGTATTTGGGGTTTTTTGGGGGGCCAATTTCTAGTTCTCTAGACATCTCTCGTATCCTGGGGTACCATGCTGTGACTGCCACCATCACGTGTGTGGAGCATGTCTACTTCACTGACATACATGTTCATTACCCAATCATGCCATATTTATTATTTCAATGTATCTACCCACTGAGCGGATGAAGGGTCTCCCTGCTGTCCATTCTGGAGGTCTGGGGTATTTTGAGTGGTGCCCCCCCCTCCTGCACCTTCATACACCACACTGTCGTATGTGACCCAGATTGGTGCTGATATTCCCCAAAGATCCCTCCTGGGGCTGGTTATGGATGGCAGTGCTGCACTCCAGGTGGATGGAATGTGCTGACGCTGACGCTATATCTGTATGATGTATGGGTTGGGGGTCTGCAGATTGCGGGGTCCTCTGTGTCAACAGGCTCCCTCCAGCTGCAATTACCGAATACACCTTCTTATTATGGAACATGACTGATGACTTCATATTCTGCTGATCTCAGTTGTTCCATGACGCCCCAACATGGCCGCCCCAACATGGCCGCCTCATTACTCATCAACATACCAATTCCCCGTCTAACCCGTGTTTACAAATGTCCTAAAGGTGGCGCTGCCTTCACAGACTAAAGAGAGCTGGGGCCCCAGATGCCGATGTCCAAGGGCCCGGTGTATGTTACCAAGCCTCTGGTACAGAGACTGATGTGACTGTGGGGGAGGGGACATTAGAGTGTAAGCTCCTCTGGTACAGAGACTGATGGGACTGTGGGGGAGGGGACATTAGCGTGTCAGCTCCTCTGGTACAGAGACTGATGGGACTGCGGGAGAGGGGACAGCATTGGACAGGCGAGGAATCAGTGTTGGACAGGTAAAGGGGAAGTGTTGGAGAAGTGAGGGATCAGTGTTGGACAGGTGAGGGATCAGTGTTGGACAGGTGAGGGATCAGTGTTGGACAGGTGAGAGATCAGTGTTGGACAGGTGAGAGATCAGTGTTGGACAGGTGAGAGATCAGTGTTGGACAGGTAGAGGGGAAGTGTTGGACAGGTGAGGGATCAGTGTTGGACAGGTAAAGGGGAAGTGTTGGACAGGTAAAGGGATCAGTGTTGGACAGGTAGAGGGGAAGTGTTGGACAGGTAAATGAGAAGTGTTGGACAGGTAAGGAATCAGTGTTGGACAGGTAGAGGGGAAGTGTTGGACAGGTGAGGGATCAGTGTTGGACAGGTAAGGAATCAGTGTTGGACAGGTTAGGGATCAGTGTTGGACAGGTAAGGAATCAGTGTTGGACAGGTGAGGGATCAGTGTTGGACAGGTTAGGGATCAGTGTTGGACAGGTAAAGGGGAAGTTTTGGACAGGTAAAGGGGAAGTGTTGGACAGGTGAGAGATCAGTGTTGGACAGGTAAAGGGGAAGTGTTGGACAGGTGAGGGATCAGTGTTGGACAGGTAAAGGGGAAGTGTTGGACAGGTAAAGGGGAAGTGTTGGACAGGTAAAGGGGAAGTGTTGGACAGATAGAGGGGAAGTGTTTGGACAGGTAAATGAGAAGTGTTGGACAGGTAAGGAATCAGTGTTGGACAGGTAAAGGGGAAGTGTTGGACAGGTGAGGGATCAGTGTTGGACAGGTAAGGAATCAGTGTTGGACAGGTTAGGGATCAGTGTTGGACAGGTAAGGAATCAGTGTTGGACAGGTGAGGGATCAGTGTTGGACAGGTTAGGGATCAGTGTTGGACAGGTAAAGGGGAAGTTTTGGACAGGTAAAGGGGAAGTGTTGGACAGGTGAGAGATCAGTGTTGGACAGGTAAAGGGGAAGTGTTGGACAGGTGAGGGATCAGTGTTGGACAGGTAAAGGGGAAGTGTTGGACAGGTAAAGGGGAAGTGTTGGACAGGTAAAGGGGAAGTGTTGGACAGATAGAGGGGAAGTGTTTGGACAGGTAAATGAGAAGTGTTGGACAGGTAAGGAATCAGTGTTGGACAGGTAAAGGGGAAGTGTTGGACAGGTGAGGGATCAGTGTTGGACAGGTAAAGGGGAAGTGTTGGACAGGTGAGGGATCGGTGTTGGACAGGTGAGGGATCGGTGTTGGACAGGTGAGGGATCGGTGTTGGACAGGTAAAGGGAAAGTGTTGGACAGGTGAAGGATCAGTGTTGGACAGGTGAGGGATCAGTGTTGGACAGGTAAAGGGGAAGTGTTGGACAGGTGAGGGATCAGTGTTGGACAGGTGAGGGATCAGTGTTGGACAGGTGAGGGATCAGTGTTGGACAGGTAAAGGGGAAGTGTTGGACAGGTGAGGGATCAGTGTTGGACAGGTGAGGAATCAGTGTTGGACAGGTAAAGGGGAAGTGTTGGACAGGTGAGGGATCAGTGTTGGACAGGTGAGGGATCGGTGTTGGACAGGTGGGGGATCAGTGTTGGACAGGTGAGGGATCAGTGTTGGACAGGTAAAGGGGAAGTGTTGGACAGGTGAGGGATCAGTGTTGGACAGGTGAGGGATCAGTGTTGGACAGGTGAGGGATCATTGTTGGACTGGTAAAGGGAAAGTGTTGGACAGGTGAGGGATCAGTGTTGGACAGGTGAGGGATCAGTGTTGGACAGGTGAGGGATCAGTGTTGGACAGGTAAAGGGGAAGTGTTGGACAGGTGAGGGATCGGTGTCATACAGTGACCTATGTGCGAACTCCGTTTTTTGTGTGACTTCTTCAGATGATGTGAACTAGTGTGTACGTAGCTGTCCGGGAAATCTTGGTGTCACAGTACGTGCACAGACTGAGCTCTGGGAATTTGGAATTTTTTCCCCTGGAAAGTGTTATTTTAATCTTTTTATAGAAAGAGGGCTATGAGCCTCATCTCACTCTTCCTTATTAGGCATTGCACTTTCTGTTTTTCTACATTACTGGGACTGGGTCTGGTTAGAAGAGCTGGTGCTGTTCACTCTCCTTGTCCAGACAGTGCAGGACTCTTGTTAGGCCTCATTCAATGAAGATCGGAGGCCAAGAAGTCACAGCCCAGAGGCTACAGAACCTGCTGAGGGCTGCACTGGGGCTGAGAGTCATGGGAGTAAGTACCTTCTGAGGCATTATCTATCTCCCTTTATACCATATGGTCTTCATCTTTATAATGCTTTGTATGAGGACATAGGTCTGCCATAGACAGGGCAGAGAACCAAATCTGCTACTACTGGGAGAGGACCTGGGGGTTGGGCATCGTCCAGTAATCGGTAAAATTTGGTGTGATGGAAGTAGACACTTTGGACAGGTTGGACTTTACTTCTGTAATCAGTAGAATTCATTTTGAATGGGAAAGACGGGGTGATCTGGATATTGAACATCACTTTAGTAATCAGTAGTCATTAGTGTGATATGAGAAGATGGCTGGGACATGTACTGGAGGCTGAGCATTGCCAATCAATAGTGTGGTAGGAGGAGATGGCAGGGTGGTGGTCTGGAGTTTTGATATTACACCTATAATGAGTAGAGTTTGGACATCAGCCAATCATTTGGAGAGTTTTTTCAATATGAGCTAATGATTGGGAGAGACTCTGGAGGTTGGACATCTCACCATAACCTTTAGAGGCCAATGTGATAGGAAGAGGCAGGTGGGAGATGGTTAGGGGGTTGAGCATCACCCCAGTAATCAGCAGAGTTTGGTGTGATCGGAAATGACCTGGAGTTTGGACATCACCAAATATTTGATATAGTCCAATGTAATAAGAGCTGCTTGTTGGGAGGTGGTCTGCAGTTTGGACATTACACCAATAAAAAAGTAGAGTTCTGTGTGATGGTAGGTGATGGCTGGGAGGTGGTTTGGAGGTTCGACATACTCCAAAAATTGCTAGTGCTCAGTGCGATGAGAGGAGATAATTGGGAAAGGGTCCAGAGGTTGGACAATGCACCGATAATCAATAGAATTTGGTGTAATGGGAGAAGATGGCTGTCTTGGAAGTTGGACAACACCAAATATTTGGTAGAGTTCAGTGTGATGAGAAGAGATAATTGGGAGAGATACTAGAGGGTGGATATCACCCCAATACTCAGTAGTTTGATGTGATGGGAAATGACCTGGTGGTTGGACATCATCCAATATTTTGTAGCATTCAGTGTGATGACAGTAGATAGTTGGGAGCGTATCCAGAGGTTGGTTATCACCCTGATAATCAGTAGAGTTTGGTGTGATGGATGATGATCTGGAGGTTGGGCATCACCCAGTAATAGGTAGAGTTCAGTGTAATAAGAGCTGGTGATTGGGAGAGGGTCTGGAGGTTGGACATCACCCAATAGGTAGAGTTCAGTATGATGAGAGGAGATGATTGGGAGAGGGTCCAGAAGTTGAATATCACCCCGATAATCAGTAGAGTATGGTGGGATGGGAGGAAGATGATCAGGGGAGGGTATAGAGTTTGGATATCAGCCCAATAATCAATAGAGTTCAGTGTCATAGGAGGAAGATGATCGGGAGAGAATCTTTAGTTATGGTTTGGAGGTTGGACATCACCCAATAATTGATAGAGTTCAGTGTAATAAGAGTTGGTGATTGGGAGAGGGTCTGGAGGTTGGACATCACCCGATCGGTAGAGTTCAGAGGAGATGATTGGGAGAGGATCCAGAAGTTGAATATCACCCCAATAATCAGTAGAGTATCGTGTGATGGTAGGAAGATGATCAGGGGAGGGTCTGAAAGGTTGGATATGACCCTGATAATAAGTAGAGTTTGGGAGATGATCTGGGGGTTGAACATTACACCAACAATCATAAAGTTTTGTGCGATGGCAGCAGATGACTTGGAGATAGTCTGGAGGTTGGACATCACCCAATATTTAGTAAAGTTCAGTGTGATGAGAGGAGATAATTGGGAGTAGGTCTGGAGGTTTAATATGACCCTGATAATCAGTTGAGCTTGGTGTCATGGGAGATGATCTGGAGGTTGGGCATTACACCAATAATCCGAGTTTTGTGTGATGGCAGCAGATGACTTTGGAGATGGTCTGGAGGATGGACATCACCCAATATTTGGTAAAGTTCAGTGTGATGAGAGGAGATAACTGGAAGTAGGTCTGGAGGTTGAATATGACCCTGATAATCAGTTGAGCTTGGTGTGATGGGAGATGGTCTGGAGGTTGGACATCACCCAATATTTGGTAAAGTTCAGTGTGATGAGACGAGATGATCAGGAAAGGGTCTAGAGGTTGAATATCACCCCAACAATCAGTAGAAGTCATTGTAGAAGAGTTCTGGTTGTTGCTTTGGAGGTTAGAAATCACCCAGTAATTGATAGAGTTCAGTGTAATAAGAGCTGGTGATTGGGAGAGGGTCTGGAGGTTGGACATCACCCGATCGGTAGAGTTCAGAGGAGATGATTGGGAGAGGGTCCAGAAGTTGAATATCACCCCAATAATCAGTAGAGTATCGTGTGATGGTAGGAAGATGATCAGGGGAGGGTCTAGAGGTTGGATATCACCCCAATAATCAGTAGAGTTCAGTGCGATAGGAGGAAGATAATTGGGAGAGAATCTTGAGGTTGGATATCACCCCAGTAATCTGTGATTGTGGAAGAGTTTTGGTTGATGCTTTGGAGGTTAGAAATCACCCAGTAATTGATAGAGTTCAGTGTAATAAGAGCTGGTGATTGGGAGAGGGTCTGGAGGTTGGACATGACCCTGATAAAAAGTCGAGATTGGGAGATGATCTGGGGGTTGAAAATTACACCAACAATCATAAAGTTTTGTGCGATGGCAGCAGATGACTTGGAGATAGTCTGGAGGTTGGACAACACCCAATATTTGATAGAGTTCAGTGTGACGAGAGCAGATAATTAGGAGAGGGTCTGGAGGTTGGACATAACCCCAGTAATCGGTAGAGTGCTGCGTGATTGTAGGAGAGTCGTGAGAGATGGTCTGGAGGTTGGACAACACCCAATATTTGGTGGAGATAAATATGATGAGAGAAGATAATTGGGACAGGGCTTAGAGGTGTGATATCACCCCAGTAAATAGTAGAGTGCCTTGTGATTGTATAAGTGTCATGGGAGATGGTCTGGAGATTGGACAACACCCAATATTTGGTAAAGTTCAGTGTGATGAGAGGAGATGATCGGGAAAGGGTCTAGAGGTTGGATATCACCCCAACAATCATCATAGTGCAGTGTGATTGTGGGAGAGTTCTGGGAAAAGGTTTGGAGGTTGTTTATAACCCCAGTAATTGGTAGAGTTTGATGTGATGGCCAGTAATGTGGAGGACAATCAGTAGGGACAGTTGTGTGTCGGATCTCCAGCTTCCTCTGGTTGTTTACGCCGTGTACTGCTTGTTTTCCCTCAGCCCTCTCTGACATGACTGATGGTCTCGGGTTCATTAGCAGCAAGGACACATCAACCCTGCCATGTGATCTACATCCCCGTTTAATTAATGAGCCGGATGTAATGAGCAGTGACGACGCCAGCCCCGGACTTCGCTCACTTTCTCCCGGCTCTCATTGATCTTTCTTTCCCTTGACGTGGCATCTCTGGTGTCTCTGGAATATGGCGGCATCTCAGTGCCTTCCACCGTGTAAATACTGTGCGTAGAAAGGGGTCGCTGCTGGGTATTCCCCGGGGTGACTCTGAAACACATCTTTCATAGCAGGCAATTAGCAGCAAGCGCCTTCACACACTAATGAGAACATGATTAACTAGCAAAGTGACTGATCCTCATTAATGGGCTGCTGAGGATCCAGCCGGAGATGTAGAGACCCGGCGCTCGTAGGGACCATAGACGGGACCCTGAGACTCACTTTTCTGGACCACAAACCCGGCTATGTCTTCCTTCACAACTGTCCCCTCTAAATCTGAATAAATGACCTATTTACCTCTAGAGGTCTCTCTGTGTGTCTGACTCCACCTAGAAATGATTGTTCTGAGGGAACGCTCCACCTAGAAATGATTGTGCTGAGGGAACGCTCCACCTAGAAATGATTGTGCTGAGGGAACACTCCACCTAGAAATGATTGTGCTGAGGGAACACTCCACCTAGAAATGATTGTGCTGAGGGAACACTCCACCTAGAAAATGATTATGCTGAGGGAACACTCCACCTAGTAGATGAAGCTCAGGAGAAGGACTGTTATGTACAATGAGAAGATGAAGCTCAGGAGAAGGACTGTTATGTACAATGAGATGAAGCTCAGGAGAAGGACTGTTATGTACAATGAGGAGACGAAGCTCAGGAGAAGGACTGTTATGTACAATGAGAAGACGAAGCTCAGGAGAAGGACTGTTATGTACAATGAGGAGACGAAGCTCAGGAGAAGGACTGTTATGTACAATGAGGAGACGAAGCTCAGGAGAAGGACTGTTATGTACAATGAGGAGACGAAGCTCAGGAGAAGGACTGTTATGTACAATGAGAAGATAAAGTTCAGGAGAAGGACTCTTATGTACAATGAGGAGACGAAGCTCAGGAGAAGAACTGTTATGTAGAATGAGGAGATGAAGCTCAGGAGAAGGACTGTTATGTACAATGAGGAGACGAAGCTCAGGAGAAGGACTGTTATGTACAATGAGGAGACGAAGCTCAGGAGAAGGACTGTTATGTACAATGAGGAGATGAAGCTCAGGAGAAGGCCTGTATGTACAATGAGGAGACGAAGCTCAGGAGAAGGACTGTCATGTACAATGAGGAGACGAAGCTCAGGAGAAGGACTGTCATGTACAATGAGGAGATGAAGCTCAGGAGAAGGACTGTTATGTACAATGAGGAGACGAAGCTCAGGAGAAGGACTGTCATGTACAATGAGGAGACGAAGCTCAGGAGAAGGACTGTCATGTACAATGAGGAGATGAAGCTCAGGAGAAGGACTGTTATGTACAATGAGGAGACGAAGCTCAGGAGAAGGACTGTTATGTACAATGAGGAGATGAAGCTCAGGAGAAGGACTGTTATGTACAATGAGGAGACGAAGCTCAGGAGAAGGACTGTCATGTACAATGAGGAGACGAAGCCCAGGAGGACTGTCATGTACAATGAGGAGACGAAGCTCAGAAGGACTGTCATGTACAATGAGGAGATGAAGCTCAGGAGAAGAACTGTTATGTACAATGAGAAGACGAAGCTCAGGAGAAGGACTGTCATGTACAATGAGGAGACGAAGCTCAGGAGAAGGACTGTTATGTACAATGAGGAGACAAAGCTCAGGAGAAGGACTGTCATGTACAATGAGAAGACGAAGCTCAGGAGAAGGACTGTCATGTACAATGAGGAGACGAAGCTCAGGAGAAGGACTGTCATGTACAATGAGAAGATAAAGCTCAGGAGAAGGACTGTCATGTACAAAGCTCAGGAGAAGGACTGTTATGTACAATGAGGAGATGAAGCTCAGGAGAAGGACTGTTATGTACAATGAGGAGACGAAGCTCAGGAGAAGGACTGTCATGTACAATGAGGAGACGAAGCTCAGGAGAAGGACTGTTATGTACAATGAGGAGACGAAGCTCAGGAGAAGGACTGTTATGTACAATGAGGAGATGAAGCTCAGGAGGACTGCCATGTACAATGAGGAGACGAAGCTCAGGAGAAGGACTGTCATGTACAATGAGGAGATGAAGCTCAGGAGAAGGACTGTTATGTACAATGAGGAGATGAAGCTCAGGAGAAGGACTGTTATGTACAATGAGGAGATGAAGCTCAGGAGAAGGACTGTTATGTACAATGAGGAGATGAAGCTCAGGAGAAGGACTGTTATGTACAATGAGGAGACGAAGCTCAGGAGAAGGACTGTCATGTACAATGAGGAGACGAAGCTCAGGAGAAGGACTGTCATGTACAATGAGGAGACGAAGCTCAGGAGAAGGACTGTCATGTACAATGAGGAGACGAAGCTCAGGAGAAGGACTGTTATGTACAATGAGGAGATAAAGCTCAGGAGAAGGACTGTTATGTACAATGAGGAGATGAAGCTCAGGAGAAGGACTCTTATGTACAATGAGGAGATGAAGCTCAGGAGAAGGACTGTCATGTACAATGAGAATATAAAGCTCAGGAGAAGGACTGTCATGTACAATGAGAATATAAAGCTCAGGAGAAGGACTGTTATGTACAATGACGAGATGAAGCTCAGGAGAAGGACTGTTATGTACAATGAGGAGACGAAGCTCAGGAGAAGGACTGTTATGTACAATGAGGAGATGAAGCTCAGGAGGACTGTCATGTACAATGAGGAGACGAAGCTCAGGAGAAGGACTGTCATGTACAATGAGGAGATGAAGCTCAGGAGAAGGACTGTTATGTACAATGAGGAGACGAAGCTCAGGAGAAGGACTGTCATGTACAATGAGGAGACGAAGCTCAGGAGAAGGACTGTCATGTACAATGAGGAGACGAAGCTCAGGAGAAGGACTGTCATGTACAATGAGGAGACGAAGCTCAGGAGAAGGACTGTCATGTACAATGAGGAGACGAAGCTCAGGAGAAGGACTGTCATGTACAATGAGGAGACGAAGCTCAGGAGAAGGACTGTTATGCTCAATGAGAAGACGAAGCTCAGGAGAAGGACTGTTATGTACAATGAGGAGATGAAGCTCAGGAGAAGGACTGTCATGTACAATGAGAAGACAAAGCTCAGGAGAAGGACTGTTATGTACAATGAGGAGACGAAGCTCAGGAGAAGGACTGTCATGTACAATGAGGAGACGAAGCTCAGGAGAAGGACTGTTATGTACAATGAGGAGACGAAGCTCAGGAGAAGGACTGTTATATACAATGAGGAGATAAAGCTCCCTGCTCAGATGGTTCCATCCTTGTGTGCAGAAGGAATGAAGTTCAGTAATCAATAAAAATCTATACTCTGTTCTCCTAAGACTGATGTACCTCCCGAGACGTACCTTTGTTTAATGTTGACCTCCGGACCTTCAGTTGTTGTCCCTTTGGATGGAATCATGGGGAAATGATGGACAAGTTGTGGTTTCATGAATGAGAAGATAAAGCTCAGATGGTTCCATCCTTGTGTACTGAAGGAACGAAGTTCCATAATTGATAAAAAGCTATACTCTGTTCTCCTAGGACTGGCGTACCTCCCGAGACGTACCTTTGTTTAATGCTGACCTTGGGACCTTCAGTTGTTGTCCATCATTTCCCCATGATTCCATCCAAAGGGACAACAACTGAAGGCCCAGAGGTCAACATTAAACAAAGGTACATCTCGGGAGGTACGCCAGTCTTAGGAGAACAGAGTATAGCTTTTTATTGATTTCTGAACGTCATTCCTTCCGCACACAAGGATGGAACCATCTGAGCAGGGACCTTTATCTCCTCATTTGTGAAGCCATAACTTGTCCCTTTGGATGGAATCATGGGGAAATAATGGACACGTTGTGGCTTCATAAATGAGGAGACAAAGCTCCCTGCTCAGATGGTTCCATCCGTGTGTGCTGAAGGAATGACGTTCAGTAATCAATAAAACTCTATTGTCCTAAGACTGTTGATTTATATCTGACACCTCTATTGAAATATACAGAATCGGATCAATATATATTTATATTAGATTTATTGGATTTACTGTAAATTGGATATGCATTGGATCAATATTAATATATGTTGGCTCTATATTGGTACATGTTGGATCTATAATGAAATATATGGGATGTTTGTTGGACCTCTATTGATTGTTTACTGTATTGAATGTCTATTGGATCTACAGTGTATTGATATACATTTGATCTATATTTCATCCATATCAGGGGCGGACTGACCATTTGGAAACTCGGGCACCGCCCGAGGGCCCGGGGTCAGTAGGGGGCCCCATGAGATGCCCCTGGTACCTTTTTCATAGGCTTTTTTGAGTTTGGGCAAGGACACAGGGGCCCCATGATCCCCTATTGCCCGGGGGCCCCATGAGTTGTCAGTCCGCCCCTGATCCATATTGATCTTGGATTTACATTGACATACTGCATATTGAATGTCTGTTGGATCTTTATTGATAAATATTGGATCTATATTCAAATATATTTGATCTATTTTGGATCTACACTTATTATATATATATTTAGATCAACATTATATATTGGAGATATATAGTTAAATATTGGATGTGTGCTGGAGCTACACTGATACATATTAGGTCTATATTGATACATATCGGATCTATATTTATATACGGGATATATCGGATCTATATTTATATACGGGATATATCGGATGTATATTTATATACGGGATATATCGGATCTATATTTATATACGGGATATATCGGATGTATATTTATATACGGGATATATCGGATCTATATTTATATACGGGATATATTGGATCTATATTTATATACGGGATATATCGGATCTATATTTATATACGGGATATATTGGATGTATATTTATATACGGGATATATCGGATCTATATTTATATACGGGATATATTGGATCTATATTTATATACGGGATATATCGGATGTATATTTATATACGGGATATATTGGATGTATATTTATATACGGGATATATCGGATCTATATTTATATACGGGATATATTGGATGTATATTTATATACGGGATATATTGGATGTATATTTATATACGGGATATATCGGATCTATATTTATATACGGGATATATCGGATCTATATTTATATACGGGATATATTGGATGTATATTTATATACGGGATATATCGGATCTATATTTATATACGGGATATATCAGATGTATATTTATATACGGGATATATCGGATCTATATTTATATACGGGATATATCGGATCTATATTTATATACGGGATATATCGGATCTATATTTATATACGGGATATATCGGATCTATATTTATATACGGGATATATCGGATCTATATTTATATACGGGATATATTGGATGTATATTTATATACGGGATATATCGGATCTATATTTATATACGGGATATATCGGATCTATATTTATATACGGGATATATCGGATCTATATTTATATACGGGATATATCGGATGTATATTTATATACGGGATATATCGGATGTATATTTATATACGGGATATATTGGATGTATATTTATATACGGGATATATTGGATGTATATTTATATACGGGATATATTGGATGTATATTTATATACGGGATATATCGGATCTATATTTATATACGGGATATATCGGATCTATATTTATATACGGGATATATTGGATCTATATTTATATACGGGATATATCGGATGTATATTTATATACGGGATATATCGGATGTATATTTATATACGGGATATATTGGATGTATATTTATATACGGGATATATCGGATGTATATTTATATACGGGATATATCGGATCTATATTTATATACGGGATATATCGGATCTATATTTATATACGGGATATATCGGATGTATATTTATATACGGGATATATCGGATGTATATTTATATACGGGATATATCGGATCTATATTTATATACGGGATATATCGGATGTATATTTATATACGGGATATATCGGATCTATATTTATATACGGGATATATCGGATCTATATTTATATACGGGATATATCGGATGTATATTTATATACGGGATATATCGGATCTATATTTATATACGGGATATATCGGATGTATATTTATATACGGGATATATCGGATCTATATTTATATACGGGATATATTGGATCTATATTTATATACGGGATATATTGGATGTATATTTATATACGGGATATATCGGATCTATATTTATATACGGGATATATCGGATGTATATTTATATACGGGATATATCGGATGTATATTTATATACGGGATATATCGGATCTATATTTATATACGGGATATATCGGATGTATATTTATATACGGGATATATCGGATCTATATTTATATACGGGATATATTGGATGTATATTTATATACGGGATATATTGGATGTATATTTATATACGGGATATATTAGATCTATATTTATATACGGGATATATCGGATCTATATTTATATACGGGATATATTGGATGTATATTTATATACGGGATATATCGGATCTATATTTATATACGGGATATATTGGATCTATATTTATATACGGGATATATCGGATCTATATTTATATACGGGATATATTGGATCTATATATATATATATTTTGGATTGATATTTTTCTACATTGGATGTCTGTTGGGTCTCGATTGATAATATATTTGGACCGTATTGAACATGTATTGGATGTATATTGAGATTTGTAAATGGTGACAAGAAATGGCGCCTCTCCTCCCCCCCCCATAACTAATGGCGGATGACACCCGGAATGGGGTGTCGGAGATCCTCCGCGAGGATTCCGGTGTCCGGGAAATGTGTCCCCTATTCGGGAAGATTTCGGGGGAAGGGATATTCCGCGTTTTCACCACTTTGATAAAACCTGGTAGAGGAACGGTTGCCGGGAACTTTGCCGGGGAGGATTTACGGCTGTCGGGACGGGAAATGTGATCAGGGACAGATTGTTGCTGGTGACCTCTATAGACGCGTCTGCCAGTCAGTGCGTGTGTCAGTGTGTGTCAGTCTGTCAGTGTGTCAGTGTGCGGGTCAGTGTGTCGCCTGCGTTGTCGCCGCTCGCTGGCTCGGGCAGGCAGCCTGTGGTGGGGGGGGGAAGGTGTGAGGAGTAGGGGGGGGGGGTGGTTGTGTAGTAGGTGAGGAGGGGAGAACGCAGCGTTGCTCACTGGGTGATGGAACGGAGCAGGTGAGAGGCTGCGGGAGGAGAGATGCAGCATGAGGAAGCCATGGGATGAGCATCGAGGGGGATAACGAGATCTCCGGAATGATCCGTCACACGTCGTCCTGATCCGCGCGCTCTCCGCTTTCATGGGAACTTACCCATCAGTGGATGTGACAGGCGCAGCCTCTGGGAATCCTCACCACATGCAGCCGGATTCCCAGCGTCCCCGCACAGCACCAGCCAGGAGATAAAGCCGGACCACCATGAGGAGCTGAGGGGGGAGCCGCTCTCGTCTCACCATGTCCATGAATAGGAGGGAGAGCAGCAGCCTGGACAGAGGGAAGAAGGACACCCGGGTCAAGAGGGCAGTCCGCATCTCCAGCCTGGTGGCCCAGGAGGTAAGGGGGTCCCATGGGGAGGTCATCTGCTGAGGAATTACAAGAGTCAGGTGTGGTGGGACTTCTAGGTCTGAGGACCTACAGAAGCCAGAAGAGCCCCTGTCCTCCAGATCTGAGGAACTACAAGAGCCAGGAGAGCCTTTGTCCTCTAGATCTGAGGAACTACAAGAGCCAGGAGAGCCTTTGTCCTCCAGATCTGAGGAACTACAAGGGCCAGGAGAGCCTTTGTCCTCTAGATCTGAGGAACTACAAGAGCCAGGAGAGCCTTTGTCCTTCAGATCTGAGGAACTACAAGAGCCAGGAGAGCCTTTGTCCTCCAGATCTGAGGAACTACAAGAGCCAGGAGAGCCTTTGTCCTCCAGATATGAGGAACTACAAGAGCAATGAGAGCCCCTGTCCTTCAGATCTGAGGAACTACAAGAGCCAGGAGAGCCTTTGTCCTTCAGATCTGAGGAACTACAAGAGCCAGGAGAGCCTTTGTCCTCCAGATCTGAGGAACTACAAGAGCAATGAGAGCTCCTGTCCTCCATATCTGAGGAACTACAAGAGCAATGAGAGCTCCTGTCCTCCAGATCTGAGGAACTACAAGGGCCAGGAGAGCCCCTGTCCTCCAGATCTGAGGAACTACAAGAGCCAGGAGAGCCTTTGTCCTCCAGATCTGAGGAACTACAAGAGCCAGGAGAGCCTTTGTCCTCTAGATCTGAGGAACTACAAGAGCAATGAGAGCCCCTGTCCTTCAGATCTGAGGAACTACAAGAGCCAGGAGAGCCTTTGTCCTTCAGATCTGAGGAACTACAAGAGCCAGGAGAGCCTTTGTCCTCCAGATCTGAGGAACTACAAGAGCAATGAGAGCTCCTGTCCTCCATATCTGAGGAACTACAAGAGCCAGGAGAGCCTTTGTCCTTCAGATCTGAGGAACTACAAGAGCCAGGAGAGCCTTTGTCCTCCAGATCTGAGGAACTACAAGAGCAATGAGAGCTCCTGTCCTCCATATCTGAGGAACTACAAGAGCAATGAGAGCTCCTGTCCTCCAGATCTGAGGAACTACAAGGGCCAGGAGAGCCCCTGTCCTCCAGATCTGAGGAACTACAAGAGCCAGGAGAGCCTTTGTCCTCCAGATCTGAGGAACTACAAGAGCAATGAGAGCCCCTGTCCTCCAGATCTGAGGAACTACAACTGCAATGAGAGCTTCTGTCCTCCAGATCTGAGGAACTACAAGGGCCAGGAGAGCCCCTGTCCTCCAGATCTGAGGAACTACAAGAGCAATGAGAGCTCCTGTCTCCAGATCTGAGGAACTACAACTGCAATGAGAGCTTCTGTCCTCCAGATCTGAGGAACTACAACTGCAATGAGAGCTTCTGTCTCCAGATCTGAGGAACTACAACTGCAATGAGAGCTTCTGTCCTCCAGATCTGAGCAACTACAAGAGCCAGGAGAGCCTTTGTCCTCCAGATCTGAGGAACTACAAGAGCAATGAGAGCCCCTTTCCTCCAGATCTGAGGAACTACAAGAGCAATGAGAGCCCCTTTCCTCCAGATCTGAGGAACTACAAGAGCCATGAGAGCCCCTTTCCTCCAGATCTGAGGAACTACAAGAGCAATGAGAGCCCCTTTCCTCCAGATCTGAGGAACTACAAGAGCAATGAGAGCCCCTTTCCTCCAGATCTGAGGAACTACAAGAGCCATGAGAGCCCCTTTCCTCCAGATCTGATAAACTACGAGATCCAGGAGAGTTCCTGTCCTCCAGATCTGAGACACTACAAAAGCCATGAGAATTCCTGTCCTCCAGATCTAGGGAACTAAAATTCCCAGCTTCCCCCACCAGCCCACCATGTAGTTCTCCAGCAGAAGGTTGAGTTTGCTGTGTGGTCTCGGAGTATGTTAGAGTTAACTGTGTCTGGTATACATGTGTGACCCACTTACCCTCCCGTCCCACCAAACCCTGCCAGCCTCCACCAGTCCTGGTTGGGTCGGGGTTCCTCTGGATGGCGGTCTGGTGTCGGGGATCACTGTGTTCTGAACTGGATGGAATGTTTCAGCAGTAAGGAGATGCATGGACGTGTACAACAGTGCTGGGGTCAGAGCCGGGGGGGGGGGGGGGGTCACCACTTCTGGCACTGACATAGCATAGGTGATGCCGGGGTGAGGGGTCATGGTGCAGCACAGAAGATGGAGGGGTGAGGGGTCATCATACGGCACAGAGGATGGCAGGGTGAGGGGTCATCATACGGCACAGAGGATGGTGGGGTGAGGGGTCATCATACGGCACAGAGGATGGTGGGGTGAGGGGTCATCATACGGCACAGAAGATGGCAGGGTGAGGGGTCATCATACGGCACAGAAGATGGAGGGGTGAGGGGTCATCATACGGCACAGAGGGTGGCAGGGTGAGGGGTCATCATACGGCACAGAGGATGGCGGGGTGAGGGGTCATCATACGGCACAGAGGATGGCGGGGTGAGGGGTCATCATACGGCACAGAAGATGGAGGGGTGAGGGGTCATCATACAGCACAGAGGATGGTGGGGTGAGGGGTCATCATACGGCACAGAGGGTGGCAGGGTGAGGGGTCATCATACGGCACAGAGGATGGTGGGGTGAGGGGTCATCATACGGCACAGAGTGTACCAGGGTGAGGGGTCCCCGTATTGTACAGAGGATGGCGGGGTGAGGGGCCCCGTATTGTACAGAGGATGACAGGGTGAGGGGCCCCGTATTGTACAGAGGATGGCGGGGTGAGGGGCCCCGTATTGTACAGAGGATGGCGGGGTGAGGGGTCCCCGTATTGTACAGAGGGTGGCGGGGTGAGGGGCCCCGTATTGTACAGAGGATGGCAGGGTGAGGGGCCCCGTATTGTACAGAGGGTGGCGGGGTGAGAGGCCCCGTATTGTACAGAGGATGGCAGGGTGAGGGGTCCCCGTATTGTACAGAGGGTGGAGGGGTGAGGGGGTCCCGTATTGTACAGAGGATGGCGGGGTGAGGGGCCCCGTATTGTACAGAGGGTGGCAGGGTGAGGGGTCCCCGTATTGTACAGAGGGTGGCGGGGTGAGGGGTCCCGTATTGTACAGAGGGTGGCGGGGTGAGGGGCCCGTATTGTACAGAGGATGGCGGGGTGAGGGGCTCCGTATTGTACAGAGGATGGCGGGGTGAGGGGCCCCGTATTGTACAGAGGATGGCGGGGTGAGGGGTCCCCGTATTGTACAGAGGATGGCGGGGTGAGGGGCCCCGTATTGTACAGAGGATGGCGGGGTGAGGGGGCCCCGTATTGTACAGAGGGTGGCGGGATGAGGGGTCCCGTATTGTACAGAGGATGGCGGGGTGAGGGGGCCCCGTATTGTACAGAGGGTGGCGGGATGAGGGGCCCCGTATTTTGCAGAGGGTGGCAGGGGCCCGTATTGTACAGAATTCTGTCCGGTGGAGGGGGGGGGGGGGGCAGTGACAGTCCCTCTGTATAGTACACACAGTGCCCTGACAGCCAATCAGCACACGGAACAGACGTGTTTATCTTTCCACATTCTACAATTCTCTCTCCTCTCCGCTGATCATTAATTCATCCGCAACGCCGGAACCCCTTCCCTGCCAGGAGGTTCCGTTATGTCCCATCGGGTTCTATATATATATATATCATCCGGAACCCCTTCCCTGCCAGGAGGGCAGCCATGGAGGTTCCGTTATGTCCCATCGGGTTCTATATATATATATATCATCCGGAACCCCTTCCCTGCCAGGAGGTTCCGTTATGTCCCATCGGGTTCTATATATATATATCAGCTCATAGTATAGTGTTCTGTTCTTTTCAGTTCTATGAGGTTCTTTTGGGTCGGATTCTAGGATCTATTACACAGCAGTGCAGCCTCCCTCCATGGCAGTGCAGCCTCCCTCCATGGCAGTGCAGCCTCCATCTATGGCAGTGCAGCCTCCCTCCATGGCAGTGCAGCCTCCCTCCATGGCAGTGCAGCCTCCATCCATGGCAGTGCAGCCTCCATCCATGGCAGTGCAGCCTCCATCCATGGCAGTGCAGCCTCCATCCATGGCAGTGCAGCCTCCTTGTGGATACATTGTACACATTCCGCATCGGCTCTTCTCAATGGTCCAAATGATTACAGATGGTGCCCCCTTCCGGACCCCTGAATTACTGAGGAGTCACTGTGAGGAGCACTGCTAAACTATGTGATTCTGAAGGCTGGTGAGGACATGGAGGGAGATTTCAGTGTCGGGGCTCCACATGACATCAGGAAATGTTACCTCCATCTATTATCACACAACATGAAGCAGACGTGGCCCCCGGCGGCCGGCACTGACTTCCTGCAGGAATGGAGGAGATGAGAGATATCTCACAGAGAGAGCAGTCTTGTCCCCGGATGTGTCCGCCCATCCCGTCCATCCGTCCCGTCCATCCGTCTATCCCGTCCATCCCAGCGCGCCCCATCCACCCGACCCATCCATCTGTCCCATCCATCCATCCGTTCCATCCATCCATCCCGTCCACCCGACCCGTCCATCCGTCCCGTCCATCCGTCCTGTCCATCCGTCCAGTCCATCCATCCATCCCGTCCATCCCAGCGCGCCCCATCCACCCGACCCATCCATCTGTCCCATCCATCCCGTCCACCCGACCCATCTACCATCTGTCCTCAGTCTGAGAGACCGTGTCACCACCACCAACCACCCCACAGCGCTAACGAGACCCCATCACCCCCCAACACTGACCCCATCATCCACAGTGCTCCACCCACCAGACCCCATCACCCCCCCCAGACACCAGACCCCATCACCCACAGTGCTTCACCCCCCCCAGACACCAGACCCCATCACCCCCTCCTCCCACAGATACCAGAACCCATCACCCTCTCCTGCAGACACCAGACCGCATCACCCCCCCCCCCCAGATACCAGACCCCATCACCCACAGTGCTTCACCCCCCAGATACCAGACCCCATCACCTACAGGGCATCACCCCCCAGATACCAGACCCCATCACCCCCCTACAGACACCAGACCCCATCACCCACAGTGCTTCACCCCCCAGATACCAGACCTCATCACCCACAGGGCATCACCCCCCAGATACCAGACCCCATCACCCACAGTGCTTCACCCCCCCACCAACCACCCCACAGCGCTAACGAGACCCCATCACCCCCCGACACTGACCCCATCATCCACAGTGCTCCACCCACCAGACCCCATCACCCCCCCCCAGACACCAGACCACATCACCCACCCCAACACCAGACCCCATCACCCACAGTGCTTCACCCCCCCAGACACCAGACCCCATCACCCCCTCCTCCCACAGATACCAGAACCCATCACCCTCTCCTGCAGACACCAGACCGCATCACCCCCCCCCCCCCCCCAGATACCAGACCCCATCACCCACAGTGCTTCACCCCCTCCTCCCACAGATCCCATCACCCCCCTACAGACACCAGACCCCATCACCCACAGTGCTTCACCCCCAGATACCAGACCTCATCACCCACAGGGCTTCACCCCCCAGATACCAGACCCCATCACCCACAGGGCTTCACCCCCCAGACTTCAGATACCATCATCCCCCAGACAACGGACCCCATCACCCCCCAGACACCAGACCCCATCACCCACAGGGCTTCACCCCCCAGACTTCAGATACCATCATCCCCCAGACAACGGACCCCATCACCCCCCAGACACCAGACCCCATCACCCACAGTGCTTCACCCCCCAGATACCAGACCCCATCACCCACAGGGCTTCACCCCCCATACACCAGACCCCATCACCCACAGGGCTTCACCCCCCAGATACCAGACCCCATCACCTACAGGGCATCACCCCCCAGATACCAGACCCCATCACCCACAGGGCATCACCCCCCAGATACCAGACCCCATCACCCACAGGGCTTCACCCTCCAGATACCAGACCCCATCACCCACAGGGCTTCACCCTCCAGATACCAGACCCCATCACCCCCCTACAGACACCAGACCCCATCACCCACAGTGCTTCACCCCCCAGATACCAGACCTCATCACCCACAGGGCTTCACCCCCCAGATACCAGACCTCATCACCCACTGGGCATCACCCCCCAGATACCAGACCCCATCACCCACAGTGCTTCACCCCCCCAGACACCAGACCCCATCACCCACAGGGCTTCACCCCCCAGATACCAGACCCCATCACCCACAGGGCTTCACCCCCCAGATACCAGACCTCATCACCCACAGGGCATCACCCCCCAGATACCAGACCCCATCACCCACAGTGCTTCACCCCCCAGATACCAGACCCCATCACCCACAGGGCTTCACCCCCCAGATACCAGACCCCATCACCTACAGGGCTTCACCCCCCGGATACCAGACCCCATCACCCACAGGGCTTCACCCCCCGGATACCAGACCCCATCACCCACAGGGCTTCACCCCCCAGATACCAGACCCAGTCAACTACAGGGCTTCACCCTCCTGATACCAGATCCCATCACCTACAGGGCTTCACCCCCCTACAGACACCAGACCCCATCACCCACAGGGCTTCACCCCCCATACACCAGACCCCATCACCTACAGGGCATCACCCCCCAGATACCAGACCCCATCACCTACAGGGCTTCACCCCCCATACACCAGACCCCATCACCTACAGGGCATCACCCCCCAGATACCAGACCCCATCACCCACAGGGCATCACCCCCCAGATACCAGACCCCATCACCCACAGGGCTTCACCCCCCAGATACCAGACCCCATCACCCACAGGGCTTCACCCCCCAGATACCAGACCCCATCACCCACAGGGCTTCACCCCCCAGATACCAGACCCCATCACCTACAGGGCATCACCCCCCAGATACCAGACCCCATCACCTACAGGGCATCACCCCCCAGACATCAGACCCCATCACCCCCCCCACACTTCTTCAGAACCAGCTTCACCCCCTCCTCCCGGACACCAGAGCCATTCTCCTCCTGAAAACAATTGGATTTAATTCTCCTGTTATCACATCCGTGGTGCTGATTGGCTGAGATGCGGGTCATAAACCAGTTTACTACATACGACCAACAAGGGTGTCATTTGATGTCATATAGTTTGTGTTTTTCCATGTTACGTAAGATGTTATTTATGATCTAATCCTGCCTGCAGACCCCCAGATATGAGGTGTTAGGAGCTCAGGCTCGGCTCCAACGTCTGAGACGCCTCCTGTGAGTATTTACTAAAGCGATTCCCATAATAGACGGAGATTACCGGGAAATCCTCTGTGGAGCCGACATGGTTGGCTTTCCCTCCCATGAAGGGTCTCTTTTCCCTCCCATGAAGGGTCTCTTTTCCCTCCCATGAAGGGTCTCTTTTCCCTCTCATGAAGGGTCTCCTTTCCCTCCCATGAAGGGTCTCTTTTCCCTCCCATGAAGGGTCTCTTTTCCCTCTCATGAAGGGTCTCTTTTCCCTCTCATGAAGGGTCTCCTTTCCCTCCCATGAAGGGTCTCCTTTCCCTCCCATGAAGGGTCTCCTTTCCCTCCCATGAAGGGTCTCTTTTCCCTCCCATGAAGGGTCTCCTTTCCCTCCCATGAAGGGTCTCTTTTCCCTCCCATGAAGGGTCTCTTTTCCCTCCCATGAAGGGTCTCTTTCCATGTCTCTTCTTTTGCCATAAAATAACATACTAATCAGAGACAACGTCCACCTCTGTGTAGATGTACCGGGACATTGCCGGCCTGGGAGCTCCATCCAGAACCACTATCCAGCATGGTCCATTACTATCCAGCATGGTCCTCCACTGTAGAGCATGGTCCACCACTATCCAGCATGGTCCTCCACTGTAGAGCATGGTCCACCACTATCCAGCATGGTCCTCCACTGTAGAGCATGGTCCACCACTATCCAGCATGGTCCTCCACTGTAGAGCATGGTCCACCACTATCCAGCATGGTCCTCCACTGTAGAGCATGGTCCACCACTATCCAGCATGGTCCACCACTATCCAGCATGGTCCACCACTATCCAGTGTAGTCCGCCACTATCCAGCATGGTCCACCACTATCCAGTGTAGTCCGCCACTATCCAGCATGGTCCACCACTATCCAGCATGGTCCACGACTATCCAGTGTAGTCCGCCACTATCCAGCATGGTCCACCACTATCCAGTGTAGTCCGCCACTATCCAGCATGGTCCACCACTATCCAGTGTAGTCCGCCACTATCCAGCATGGTCCACCACTATCCAGCATGGTCCACCACTATCCAGTGTAGTCCGCCACTATCCAGCATGGTCCATCACTATCCAGCATGGTCCACCACTATCCAGTGTAGTCCGCCACTATCCAGCATGGTCCACCACTGTCTGCCCCCATCCTCCACTTTCTGACATCATCCACCACCATCCAAGACCACCTAGCATCACCCAGCACCATCGGCTATCATTCAGTGTCATCCCCCTGTACCATCTGCCACCATCCAGCATAAGCCAGCACCATCCAACATCACCCAGCCTCCAGCTGTACCCAGAACTATGTGCCACTATCCAGTATCACCCAGCACCATCCAGCATCACCCAGCACCATCCATCATCACCCAGCACCATCCATCATCACCCAGCACCATCCATCATCACCCAGCACCATCCGACATCACCCAGCACCATCCATCATCACCCAGCACCATCCAACATCACCCAGCACCATCCAGCATCACCCAGCACCATCCAACATCACTCAGCACCATCCGATATCATCCAGCACCATCCAGCATCACCCAGCACCATCCATCATCACCCAGCACCATCCGACATCACCCAGCACCATCCATCATCACCCAACACCATCCAGCATCACCCAACAGCATCCAGCATCACCCAACACCAGACAGCATCACCCAACATCATCCTGCATCACGCAGCACCAACTGACATCACCCAACACCAACCATCATCAGCCAGCACCAACCAACATCTCCCAACACCATCCATCATCAACCAGCACCATCCATCATCACCCAACACCATCCAACATCACCCAACACCAACCGACATCACCCAACACCATCCAACATCACCCAACACCATCCAACATCACCGAGCCCTATCCAACATCACCCAACACCAACCGACATCACCCAGCCCCATACAACATCACCCAACACCAACCGACATCACCCAACACCATCCAGCATCACCCAGCCCCATCCAACATCACCCAACACCAACCGACATCACCCAACACCATCCAGCATCACCCAGCCCCATACAACATCACCCAACACCAACCGACATCACCCAGCCCTATCCAACATCACCCAACACCAACCGACATCACCCAACACCATCCAGCATCACCCAGCCCCATCCAACATCACCCAACACCAACCGACATCACCCAACACCATCTGTCATGATAGAGCATCATTGGCACTCTATAGTTCCTTCAGGATGGTAGTATTTGTAGACCTTTTGCTGTTCTGTTTGTAGGTGTCTTGAAGGATGTTATTGGTAGTTGGTCTGCATGGTTGGTTGGAACGGGTTGCGAAGCTGCTGAGTGTTGTGTGTATATGAGGGTGGCCCCGTGGTTGGTGATTTGGAGACTGTAGAGCAGTCCATGTAGTATTAGTGCTCAGATTCTCCTCCGATTCCTGTGGCTGGTGTCACCTGTGTTGTGGGAATAATTAATAATTATCCGGCCAGTCCTGCAATGAACTTCCTTCGTACCGAATATGGAGTCTCCGCTGAAACCATGTCATCCCAATCATGAACTTCCGTATTTTGTGTTACTTAATTGGTTTTTCCCAATGGAAGGCGCCACCACTTTAATATTACAGTCTGCCACCTTGCACAGATCACCCTGCCAGGTCCCCCGCAGAGCTTGCATTCTTAGCCCGGGTATATTGTTCTCAATGAGCTCTGGAGACGACGGTAAGCATACGCAGACAGATGGTGAATGGTTGCGGTAATGAACCCCCCGGGGGCAACTAATTCCACATAATGTCTGATGACAGCTGGTCCCGGAGGGCGGAGGGGGTAAATGGGGGTGAGCTGGAAAATTAAAGCTGCAGTCTCTGTAGGTGAGGAAGTCATTATACAAGTAGCTGCATGGAGGATATATACTGTATATAGCGGAGGTAAGAGGGTCGTATAAAAGAGGAAGACATATACTGTAGGTGTGTATAATACAGTACCTACCCGTCTCTCCATCCATCCATCCCATATATGTGCTCCCTGCTGCATTGCGTGGATAGGAGACTATGGGGGATCAGAGGGGTCTGTAGCCTTTGACCCCTCCGTATTCTGGTGATGTGGAAGTAGGGTTCCTCTTTTGGAGTAGATCCAGATTATAGAGGATCCTATGTGCTTGGACTATGCCATACTCTGGTGATGGGGTGTAGGCAGAGTTCCTCTTCTGGGTAATTTGAAGATATTAGACGGTCCCGTGGACCCTGCCACGGTGGGGTGATGGTGGTAGAATGTCCCTATTTCTCTGACCGATCCCCGGCGTAGAGTTATCTACCCCACTATCTGGCCTCAACCAACACTATCTGACCTCATCCACCATTATCCAGTTTCATCCACCACTATCCGGCCTCACCTGCCACTATCTGGCCTCACCTGCCACTATCTGGCCTCACCTGCCACTATCCGGCCTCACCTGCCACTATCCGGCCTCACCTGCCACTATCCGGCCTCATCTGCCACTATCCAGCCTCACCTGCCACTATCCGGCCTCACCTGCCACTATCCGGCCTCATCTGCCACTATCAATTCTTACCTGCCACTATGAAGACTCACCTGCCATTATCCATCCTCATTTGCCACTATCCGGCCTCATCTGCCACTATCCAGCATCATCTGCCACTATCTGGCCTCTTCTGCTACTAACTGGCCTCATCTGCCACTATCTGGCCTCATCTGCCACTATCTGGCCTCATCTGCCACTATCTGGCCTCTTCTGCTACTAACTGGCCTCATCTGCCACTGTCTGGCCTCATCTGCCACTATCTGGCCTCATCTGCCACTATCTGGCCTCATCTGCTACTATCCGGCCTCACCTGCCACTATCCGGCCTCACCTGCCACTATCCAGCCTCACCTGCCACTATCCAGCCTCACCTGCCACTATCCAGCCTCACCTGCCACTATCCGGCCTCATCTGCCACTATCCGGCCTCATCTGCCACTATCCGGCCTCACCTGCCACTATCCGGCCTCATCTGCCACTATCAATTCTTACCTGCCACTATGAAGACTCAGAATTCTCTGACTGATCCCCAATGTAGAGTTCTCTGATTGATCCCCAATGTAGAGTTCTCTGACTGATCCCCAATGTAGAGTTCTCTGACTGATCCCCAATGTAGAATTCTCTGACTGATCCCCAATGTAGAGTTCTCTGACTGATCCCCAATGTAGAGTTCTCTGACTGATCTCCAATGTAGAATTCTCTGACTGATCCCCAATGTAGAGTTCTCTGACTGATCCCCAATGTAGAGTTCTCTGACTGATCCCCAATGTAGAGTTCTCTGACTGATCCCCCAATGTAGAGTTCTCTGACTGATCCCCAATGTAGAATTCTCTGACTGATCCCCAATGTAGAGTTCTCTGACTGATCCCCAATGTAGAGTTCTCTGACTGATCCCCAATGTAGAATTCTCTGACTGATCCCCAATGTAGAGTTCTCTGACTGATCCCCAATGTAGAGTTCTCTGACTGATCCCCAATGTAGAGTTCTCTGACTGATCCCCAATGTAGAATTCTCTGACTGATCCCCAATGTAGAGTTCTCTGACTGATCCCCAATGTAGAGTTCTCTGACTGATCCCCAATGTAGAGTTCTCTGACTGATCCCCAATGTAGAGTTCTCTGACTGATCCCCCAATGTAGAGTTCTCTGACTGATCCCCAATGTAGAATTCTCTGACTGATCCCCAATGTAGAGTTCTCTGACTGATCCCCAATGTAGAGTTCTCTGACTGATCCCCAATGTAGAATTCTCTGACTGATCCCCAATGTAGAGTTCTCTGACTGATCCCCAATGTAGAGTTCTCTGACTGATCCCCAATGTAGAGTTCTCTGACTGATCCCCAATGTAGAGTTCTCTGACTGATCCCCAATGTAGAGTTCTCTGACTGATCCCCAATGTAGAATTCTCTGACTGATCCCCAATGTAGAATTCTCTGACTGATCCCCAATGTAGAGTTCTCTGACTGATCCCCAATGTAGAGTTCTCTGACTGATCCCCAATGTAGAGTTCTCTGACTGATCCCCAATGTAGAGTTCTCTGACTGATCCCCAATGTAGAGTTCTCTGACTGATCCCCAATGTAGAGTTCTCTGACTGATCCCCCAATGTAGAGTTCTCTGACTGATCCCCAATGTAGAATTCTCTGACTGATCCCCAATGTAGAGTTCTCTGATCCCCAATGTAGAGTTCTCTGACTGATCCCCAATGTAGAGTTCTCTGACTGATCCCCAATGTAGAGTTCTCTGACTGATCCCCAATGTAGAGTTTTCTGACTGATCCCCAATGTTGAGTTCTCTGACTGATCCCCAATGTAGAGTTCTCTGACTGATCCCCAATGTAGAGTTCTCTGACTGATCCCCAATGTAGAATTCTCTGACTGATCCCCAATGTAGAGTTCTCTGACTGATCCCCAATGTAGAATTCTCTGACTGATCCCCAATGTAGAGTTTTCTGACTGATCCCCAATGTATAGTTCTCTGACTGATCCCCAATGTAGAGTTCTCTGACTGATCCCCAATGTAGAATTCTCTGACTGATCTCCAATGTAGAGTTCTCTGACTGATCCCCAATGTAGAGTTCTCTGACTGATCCCCAATGTAGAGTTCTCTGACTGATCCCCAATGTAGAGTTCTCTGACTGATCCCCAATGTAGAGTTCTCTGACTGATCCCCAATGTAGAATTCTCTGACTGATCCCCAATGTAGAATTCTCTGACTGATCCCCAATGTAGAGTTTTCTGACTGATCCCCAATGTAGAATTCTCTGACTGATCCCCAATGTAGAGTTCTCTGACTGATCCCCAATGTAGAGTTCTCTGACTGATCCCCAATGTAGAATTCTCTGACTGATCCCCAATGTAGAATTCTCTGACTGATCCCCAATGTAGAATTCTCTGACTGATCCCCAATGTAGAGTTCTCTGACTGATCCCCAACGTAGAGTTCTCTGACTGATCCCCAACGTAGAGTTCTCTGACTGATCCCCAATGTAGAGCTCTCTGACTGATCCCCCAATGTAGAGTTCTCTGACTGATCCCCAACGTAGAATTCTCTGACTGATCCCCAACGTAGAATTCTCTGACTGATCCCCAATGTAGAATTCTCTGACTGATCCCCAATGTAGAATTCTCTGACTGATCCCCAATGTAGAATTCTCTGACTGATCCCCAATGTAGAGTTCTCTGACTGATCCCCAATGTAGAGTTCTCTGACTGATCCCCCAATGTAGAGTTCTCTGACTGATCCCCCAATGTAGAGTTCTCTGACTGATCCCCAATGTAGAATTCTCTGACTGATCCCCAATGTAGAATTCTCTGACTGATCCCCAATGTAGAATTCTCTGACTGATCCCCAATGTAGAGTTCTCTGACTGATCCCCAATGTAGAGTTCTCTGACTGATCCCCAATGTAGAGTTCTCTGACTGATCCCCCAATGTAGAATTCTCTGACTGATCCCCAATGTAGAATTCTCTGACTGATCCCCAATGTAGAATTCTCTGACTGATCCCCAATGTAGAGTTCTCTGACTGATCCCCAATGTAGAGTTCTCTGACTGATCCCCCAATGTAGAGTTCTCTGACTGATCCCCCAATGTAGAGTTCTCTGACTGATCCCCAATGTAGAATTCTCTGACTGATCCCCAATGTAGAATTCTCTGACTGATCCCCAATGTAGAATTCTCTGACTGATCCCCAATGTAGAGTTCTCTGACTGATCCCCAATGTAGAGTTCTCTGACTGATCCCCAATGTAGAGTTCTCTGACTGATCCCCCAATGTAGAATTCTCTGACTGATCCCCAATGTAGAATTCTCTGACTGATCCCCAATGTAGAATTCTCTGACTGATCCCCAATGTAGAGTTCTCTGACTGATCCCCAATGTAGAGTTCTCTGACTGATCCCCCAATGTAGAGTTCTCTGACTGATGTGCGGTTTAAACACCATCTTGGGCAGGAATACACAATTTTGATGCAGCGGCACGATCCTGATGCCCCTCCTCTTCGCTTCGTACCTGTCACTGAATGAGGACAATTAGTAATAATTATCTAACAATTTGCAGCTCTGAAGGTCTCGGCGATGTCACAAAGTCACCTAATGCCCTGAACACACAGAGCCGTCCCCCGAGTTCTCCTCGCTGATAACAGGCTGCCTGGGTCCAAAAACTCAAAGAAAAAGCACCGCTGTGTCCTGAGAAGGGTTCTTAGTCGTTGGTTAGGTGTACCGGAGGTTTCGGGGTGTTCGGTGTGGTAGAAAGGCTCTAGGATATGGAGAGGGGTTGTGGAGAAGGGCCTTTATAATTTGGGGGATAGGTTTAGAGAAGGGTTTTTTTTGAGGGGGGGGCTAGATGTTGGGAAATAGATGTAGATGGTAAAGAGAAGGGGGTGTAGTAGTTTGGGTTTTAGGTCCAAAGGAGAGGTTGTAGTAGTTTGGGGCACGGGGAAGGGTTTGGAGTAGCTAGTGGGTTAGGTGTG
Organism: Staurois parvus; assembly: GCF_062004578.1. Taxonomy (NCBI): domain Eukaryota; kingdom Metazoa; phylum Chordata; class Amphibia; order Anura; family Ranidae; genus Staurois; species Staurois parvus. Next base: position 223,379 of record NW_028319866.1, read on the forward strand.
GGGGGATGTTGCTGGGGGAGGAGGGGGGGGTGGTTAGGTGTGGCGGACAAGGTGTAGTGGTTTGGAGGTGAAGTGAGGAGAAGTGGTCTATATAAAGTTGGTGGGTTAGGTGTGGAGGGGATGTTGCTGGGTGAGGAGGGGGTGGTTAGGTGTGGCGGACAAGGTGTAGTGGTTTGGAGGTGAGGTGAGGAGAAGAAGAGGTCAATCAAAAGTTGGTGGGTTAGGTGAGGAGGGATGTTGCTGGGGGAGGAGGGGGGTAGGTACGTGTGGCGGACAAGGTGTAGTGGTTTGGAGGTGAAGTGAGGAGAAGTGGTCTATATAAAGTTGGTGGGTTAGGTGTGGGGGGATGTTGCTGGGGGAGGAGGGGGGGGGGTACGTGTGGCGGACAAGGTGTAGTGGTTTGGAGGTGAGGTGAGGAGAAGAAGAGGTCTATATAAAGTTGGTGGGTTAGGTGTGGGGGGATGTTGCTGGGTGAGGGGGGGGGGTGGTTAGTTTGGCGGACAAGGTGTAGTGGTTTGGAGGTGAGGTGAGGAGAAGAAGAGGTCTATATAAAGTTGGTGGGTTAGGTGTGGAGGGGATGTTGCTGGCGGAGGAGGGGGGGGGGTACATGTGGCGGACAAGGTGTAGTGGTTTGGAGGTGAGGTGAGGAGAAGAAGAGGTCTATATAAAGTTGGGGGGTTAGGTGTGGAGGGGATGTTGCTGGCGGAGGAGGGGGGGGGGTACATGTGGCGGACAAGGTGTAGTGGTTTGGAGGTGAGGTGAGGAGAAGAAGAGGTCTATATAAAGTTGGGGGGTTAGGTGTGGAGGGATGTTGCTGGCGGAGGAGGGGGGGGGTACATGTGGCGGACAAGGTGTAGTGGTTTGGAGGTGAGGTGAGGAGAAGAAGAGGTCTATATAAAGTTGGGGGGTTAGGTGTGGAGGGGATGTTGCTGGCGGAGGAGGGGGGGGGTACATGTGGCGGACAAGGTGTAGTGGTTTGGAGGTGAGGTGAGGAGAAGAAGAGGTCTATATAAAGTTGGGGGGTTAGGTGTGGAGGGGATGTTGCTGGCGGAGGAGGGGGGGGGTACATGTGGCGGACAAGGTGTAGTGGTTTGGAGGTGAGGTGAGGAGAAGAGGTCTATATAAAGTTGGTGGGTTAGGTGTAGAGGGATGTTGCTGGGGGAAGAGGGGGGTAGGTATGTGTGGCGGACAAGGTGTAGTGGTTTGGAGGTGAGGTGAGGAGAAGAAGAGGTCTATATAAAGTTGGGGGGTTAGGTGTGGAGGGATGTTGCTGGCGGAGGAGGGGGGGGGGTACATGTGGCGGACAAGGTGTAGTGGTTTGGAGGTGAGGTGAGGAGAAGAAGAGGTCTATATAAAGTTGGGGGGTTAGGTGTGGAGGGGATGTTGCTGGCGGAGGAGGGGGGGGGGGTACATGTGGCGGACAAGGTGTAGTGGTTTGGAGGTGAGGTGAGGAGAAGAAGAGGTCTATATAAAGTTGGGGGGTTAGGTGCAGAAGAGGGGTTGAGGGTGGTTGAGTGTTAAGAAAAGGTTGAGAAAAGGTGAGGTGGCAGTTTAGGGAGTGGGGTGAGGAGAAGAGGTTTGTAAGAGTTTCGGGCTTGCTTGTGCCTAAGGGGGTTGCAGTGGCTGGTGGGCTAAGCGCAGAGGATTGGTTATAGTAGTTATGGGGTGAGGTGTGCAAAAGAGGTCGCAGTAGTTGGTGGGTAAGGTGTGGAAGAGGCGTTGGGGGTTTAGGTGTCTAGAAAAGATTGTAGGAGTTGATGGTAAGATGTGGAGAACGGGTGGTATAGGTTGGAGGGTGAAGTGCAAAGGAAGGGTTTTAGTAGCTGAGGGGTGCAGTATGGAGAAGGTGTTGTAGACGAAGTGAGGTTAAGTGGGGAGGAGGGGTTCTGATTGTTGGGGGTTAGGTGTGAAAGGGGATATATGGGTTTGGAGAATTAGGTGAAGTGAAAGGGTTGCAGAGTTGAGTTCTGCAAGTTTTGTGGTTAGGTGCAGAGGAAGGGGTGTAGTAATTAGAGGTTATGGAGGAGCGGTTATAGGAGTTGGGGGTTAGGTGTGGAGGAGGGGTTGTAGGAGTTTGGGATTGGGTACGGAGGAGGGGTTGTAGAGGAGGGGTATTGGAGGTTAGGTGTGGAGGAGGAGTTGTAGGAGTTTGGGATTAGGTACGGAGGAGGGGTTGTATGAGTTGGAGGTCAGGTGCAGAGGAGGGGTTATTGGAGGACAGGTGTGGAGGAGGAGTTATAGGAGTTCAAGGGGGGGGGGGTTGGGTGTGGAGGAAGAGTTGTAGGAGCTGGGGGTTAGATGTGGAGGAGGGGTTGTAGGAGCTGGGGGTTAGGTGTGCAGGAGGGGTTGTAGGAGTTGGGGGTTAGATGTGGAGGAGGGGTTGTAGGAGCTGGGGTTAGGTGTGCAGGAGGGGTTGTAGGAGTTGGGGGTTAGATGTGGAGGAGGGGTTGTAGGAGTTGGGGGTTAGATGTTGAGGAGGGGTTGCAGGAACATGGGGGTTAGGCTTGGAGGAAGGGTTGTAGGAGTTGTAGGTTAGGTTTGGAGGAGGGGTTGTAGGAGTTGGGGGTTAGGTGTGCAGGAGGGGTTGTAGAAGCTGGGGGTTAGATGTGGAGGAGGGGTTGTAGGAGTTGGGGGTTAGATGTGGAGGAGGGGTTGTAGGAGTTGGGGGTTGGATGTTGAGGAGGGGTTGCAGGAACATGGGGGTTAGGCTTGGAAGAAGGGTTGTAGGAGTTGTAGGTTAGGTTTGGAGGAGGGGTTGTAGGAGTTGGGGGTTAGGTGTGCAGGAGGGGTTGTAGAAGCTGGGGGTTAGATGTGGAGGAGGGGTTGTAGGAGTTGGGGGTTAGATGTGGAGGAGGGGTTGTAGGAGTTGGGGGTTAGATGTGGAGGAGGGGTTGTAGGAGTTGGGGGTTAGATGTTGAGGAGGGGTTGCAGGAACATGGGGGTTAGGCCTGGAGGAAGGGTTGTAGGAGTTGTAGGTTAGGTTTGGAGGAGGGGTTGTAGGAGTTGGGGGTTAGATGTGGAGGAGGGGTTGTAGGAGCTGGGGGTTAGATGTGGAGGAGGGGTTGTAGGAGTTGGGGGTTAGATGTTGAGGAGGGTTTGCAGGAACATGGGGGTTAGGCTTGGAGGAAGGATTGTAGGAGTTGGAGGTTAGGTTTGGAGGAGGGGTTGTAGGAGTTGTAGGTTAGGTTTGGAGGAGGGGTTGTAGGAGTTGGAGGTTAGGTTTGGAGGAGGGGTGGTAGGAATTGGGGGTTAGATGTGGAGGAGGGGTTGTAGGAGCTGGGGGTTAGATGTGGAGGAGGGGTTGTAGGAGTTGGGGGTTAGATGTTGAGGAGGGTTTGCAGGAACATGGGGGTTAGGCTTGGAGGAAGGATTATAGGAGTTGGAGGTTAGGTTTGGAGGAGGGGTTGTAGGAGTTGTAGGTTAGGTTTGGAGGAGGGGTTGTAGGAGTTGGAGGTTAGGTTTGGAGGAGGGGTTTTAGGAATTGGGGGTTAGATGTGGAGGAGGGGTTGTAGGACCTGGGGGTTAGATGTGGAGGAGGGGTTGTATGAATTGGGATTAGATAAAAAGGAAGGGTTGTAAGAGCTGGGGTTAGGTATGAAGGGGGGTTGTTGGAAGTTGGGTATGGAGGAGGAGATGGAGGTTAGGTATGGAGGAGATGTTGTAGGTGTTGGAGGTTAGGTGTGGAGGTGGGGTTGGGTGTGGAGGAGGGGTTGTTGGAAGTTATAGACCTTTTCTATAGCCTTCATTAACCACACATCCTATCCCACAATCTCAATACTATCATAATGTCCATAATAAAGTCCCAAATTCAAAATTGAAAAAATCCAAAATTATAATCCACACTCTCCAATCTTCCAACTGTGAAAATGTCCAATTCTTCACTTCAATCCAAAGTACCTCAAAAAAACATAAACTAAATATAGTGCATTATCTTTTACATTATAATATAAGTGATATCATGCAACCACACTAGTGATGTAAATAAAATATAATAAATGAGCATCAACACGTGAAGTGAAAATCCACCCACAACTTCACTAGTGATCAGTGAAAAATTGTGCAGGATCTGATACGTGCCACCACTCTGCGTTTGGGATATTATACAATTACCCTCTTTCAGCTTTCACAAGCGTGATAAAGCCCCCATATGCCACATGGTTTTTCCTTCAATGGGAGTACACGGTGGAATCCCCCGTTCCTCATGCAGCAATGGGCATCGGGATCCCCGTTCCTCACAGGGCAGAGAAGAGCAGACTCAGTGGAGTAATGTAAATAACACACAGATTTATTTGCCGCTTACATTTCACAAAGTACCGTCCATCCTAAATTCAGTCCGTCCTATGCTGAGACCATATCCAAAAATGGCCGCGCTGCTCCTTCCGGTTTTGCGTCTGACGTCAGACGCAATGAGTTTTTGATTTAATTGTTGGAAGTTAGGAATGGGGGAGATGTGGTAGGATTTGGAGGTTAGGAATGGAGGAGATGTTGTAGGAGGTGGGAGTTGGGTGTGTAGGAGGAGTCGTAGGAGTTGGGGGGTTAGGTGCAGAGGACAGGCTGTAGGAGGTTAGGTATGGACCCTAAGGTAAGGGTGGTTGTAGGAGTTGGGGGTTAGGTAAGGAGGAAGGATTGTAAGAGTTGGGGTTAGGTATGAAGGGGGTTGTTGGAGGTTAGGTATGGAGGAGGTATTGTAGGAATTTGGAGGTTAGGTGTGGAGGTGGGGTTGGGTATGGAGGAGGGGTTGTTGGAAGTTAGGTATGGAGGAGATGTTGTAGGAGTTGGGTGTGGAGGTGGTTTTGGGTATGGAGGAGCGGTTGTTGGAAGTTAGGTATCGGGGAGATGTTGTAGGAGTTGGGGGTTGGGTGTGTAGGAGGAGTCGTAGGAGTCAGGGAGTTAGGTGCAGAGGAGGGGCTGTAGGAGGTTAGGTATGGACTCTAAGGTAAGGGTGGTTGTGCGAGTTGGTGGTTGTAACTTCCAGTGGAATTCTCTGGTTGGTGATGTTGCCTTAGGAATGGAGGAGGTATTGTAGGAGTTGGAGGTTAGGTGTGGAGGTGGGGTTGGGTATGGAGGAGGAGTTGTTGGAGGTTAGGAATGGGGGAGATGTTGTAGGAGTTGGAGGTTAGGAATGGAGGAGAGGTTGTAGGAGTTGGGTTAGTAGGAGGAGTCGTAGGAGTTGGGGGGGTAGGTGCAGAGGAGGGGCAGTTGGAGGTTAGGTATGGACCCTAAGGTTAGGGTGGTTGTAGGAGTTGGGGGTTGGGTAAGGAGGAGGGATTGTAAGAGCTGGGGTTAGGTATGAAGGGGGGTTGTTGGAGGTTAGATATGGAGGAAGTATTGTAGGAGTTGAAGGTTAGGTGTGGAGGTGGGATTGGGTATGGAGGAGGGGTTGTTGTAGGTTAGGTGTGGAGGTGGGGTTAGGTATGAAGGGGGTTGTTGGCGGTTAGGTATGGAGGAGATGTTGTAGGAGTTGGAGGTTAGGTGTGGAGGAGATGTTGTAGGAGTTGGGAGTGTAGGAGGAGTGGTAGGAGTCGGGGAGTTAGGTGCAGAGGACAGGCTGTAGGAGGTTAGGTATGGACCCTAAGGTAAGGGTGGATGTAGGAGTTGGTGGTTGTAACTTCCAGTGGAATTCTCTGGTTGGTGATGTTGCCTTAGGAATGGAGGAGGTATTGTATGAGTTGGAGGTTAGGTGTGGAGGTGGGGTTGGGTATGGAGGAGGGGTTGTTGGAAGTTAGGTATTGGGGAGATGTTGTAGGAGTTGGAGGTTAGGTGTGGAGGTGGGGTTGTAGGAGTTGGGAGTGTAGGAGGAGTCATAGGAGTTGAGGAGTTAGGTGCAGAGGATGGGTTGTAGGAGGTTAGGTATGGACCCTAAGGTAAGGGTGGTTGTAGGAGTTGGAGGTTAGGTGTGGAGGTGGGGTTGGGTATGGAGGAGGGGTTGTTGGAGGTTAGGTATGGACCCTAAGGTAAGGGTGGTTGTAGGAGTTGGAGGTTAGGTGTGGAGGTGGGGTTGGGTATGGAGGAGGAGTTGTTGGAGGTTAGGTATGGAGGAGATATTGTAGGAGTTGGAGGTTAGGTGTGGAGGTGGGGTTGGGTATGGAGGAGGGGTTGTTGGAAGTTAGGAATGGGGGAGATGTAGGAGTTGGAGGTTAGGAATGGAGGAGAGGTTGTAGGAGTTGGGGGTTAGGTAAGGAGGAAGGATTGTAGGAGTTGGAGGTTAGGTGTGGAGGTAGGGTTGGGTATGGAGGAGGGGTTGTTGGAGGTTAGGTATGGAGGAAATGTTGTAGGAATTGGGGGTTAGGTGTGGAGGTGGGGCTGGGTATGGAGGAGGGGTTGTTGGAGTTGAAGGTTAGGTGTGGAGGTGGGGTTAGGTATGAAGGGGGTTGTTGGAGGTTAGGTATGGAGGAGGTATTGTAGGAGTTGGAGGTTAGGTGTGGAGGTGGGGTTGGGTATGGAGGAGGAGTTGTTGGAGGTTAGGTATGGAGGAGATATTGTAGGAGTTGGGGGTTGGGTGTGTAGGAGGAGTCATAGGAGTTGGAGAGTTAGGTGCAGAGGAGGGGCAGTTGGAGGTTAGGTATGGACCCTAAGGTAAGGGTGGTTGTAGGAGTTGGGGGTTAGGTAAGGAGGAAGGATTGTAGGAGTTGGAGGTTAGGTGTGGAGGTGGGGTTGGGTATGGAGGAGGGGTTGTTGGAGGTTAGGTATGGAGGAGATGTTGTAGGAATTGGAGGTTAGGTGTGGAGGTGGGGCTGGGTATGGAGGAGGGGTTGTTGGAGGTTAGGTATGGAGGAGATGTTGTAGGAATTGGAGGTTAGGTGTGGAGGTGGGGCTGGGTATGGAGGAGGGGTTGTTGGAGGTTAGGTATGGAGGAGATGTTGTAGGAATTGGGGGTTAGGTGTGGAGGTGGGGCTGGGTATGGAGGAGGGGTTGTTGGAGTTGAAGGTTAGGTGTGGAGGTGGGGTTAGGTATGAAGGGGGTTGTTGGAGGTTAGGTATGGAGGAGGTATTGTAGGAGTTGGAGGTTAGGTATGGAGGAGATGTTGTAGGAGTTGGGGGTTGGGTGTGTAGGAGGAGTCGTAGGAGTCGCGGAGTTAGGTGCAGAGGATGGGCTGTAGGAGGTTAGGTATGGACCCTAAGGTAAGGAGGATGTAGGAGTTGGAGGTTAGGTGTGGAGGTGGGGTTGGGTATGGAGGAGGGGTTGTTGGAGGTTAGGTATGGACCCTAAGGTAAGGGTGGATGTAGGAGTTGGAGGTTAGGTGTGGAGGTGGGGTTGGGTATGGAGGAGGGGTTGTTGGAGGTTAGGTATGGACCCTAAGGTAAGGGTGGATGTAGGAGTTGGAGGTTAGGTGTGGAGGTGGGGTTGGGTATGGAGGAGGGGTTGTTGGAGGTTAGGTATGGAGGAGATGTTGTAGGAATTGGAGGTTAGGTGTGGAGGTGGGGCTGGGTATGGAGGAGGGGTTGTTGGAGTTGAAGGTTAGGTGTGGAGGTGGGGTTAGGTATGAAGGGGGTTGATGGAGGTTAGGTACGGAGGAAGTATTGTAGGAGTTGGAGGTTAGGTGTGGAGGTGGGGTTGGGTATGGAAGAGGGGTTGTTGGAGGTTAGGTATGGAGGAGATATTGTAGGAATTGGAGGTTAGGTGTGGAGGTGGGGTTGGGTATGGAGGAGGGGTTGTGGGAGGTTAGGTATGGAGGAGATGTTGTAGGAGTTGGAGGTTAGGAATGGAGATGTTGTAGGATTTGGAGGTTAGGAATGGAGGAGATGTTGTAGGAGTTGGGGGTTGGGTGTGTAGGAGGAGTCGTAGGAGTCGCGGAGTTAGGTGCAGAGGATGGGCTGTTGGAGGTTAGGTGTGGAGGTGGGGTTGGGTATGGAGGAGGGGTTGTTGGAGGTTAGGTATGGACCCTAAGGTAAGGGTGGATGTAGGAGTTGGAGGTTAGGTGTGGAGGTGGGGTTGGGTATGGAGGAGGAGTTGTTGGAGGTTAGGTATGGACCCTAAGGTAAGGGTGGTTGTAGGAGTTGGAGGTTAGGTGTGGAGGTGGGGTTGGGTATGGAAGAGGGGTTGTTGGAGGTTAGGTATGGACCCTAAGGTAAGGGTGGATGTAGGAGTTGGAGGTTAGGTGTGGAGGTGGGGTTGGGTTGGGTATGGAGGAGGGGTTGTTGGAGGTTAGGTATGGACCCTAAGGTAAGGGTGGATGTAGGAGTTGGAGGTTAGGTGTGGAGGTGGGGTTGGGTTGGGTATGGAGGAGGGGTTGTTGGAGGTTAGGTATGGACCCTAAGGTAAGGGTGGATGTAGGAGTTGGAGGTTAGGTGTGGAGGTGGGGTTGGGTTGGGTATGGAGGAGGGGTTGTTGGAGGTTAGGTATGGACCCTAAGGTAAGGGTGGTTATAGGAGTTGGAGGTTAGGTGTGGAGGTGGGGTTGGGTATGGAGGAGGGGTTGTTGGAGGTTAGGTATGGACCCTAAGGTAAGGGTGGATGTAGGAGTTGGAGGTTAGGTGTAGAGGTGGGGTTGGGTTGGGTATGGAGGAGGGGTTGTTGGAGGTTAGGTATGGACCCTAAGGTAAGGGTGGATGTAGGAGTTGGAGGTTAGGTGTGGAGGTGGGGTTGGGTTGGGTATGGAGGAGGGGTTGTTGGAGGTTAGGTATGGACCCTAAGGTAAGGGTGGTTGTAGGAGTTGGTGGCTGTAACTTGCAGTGGAATTCTCTGGTTGGTGATGTTGTCTTAGGAATGATGGGCTCCGGATTGAAGCTCCGTGGTTCCGGCCCGGCTCTATCACACTGTCCCTGTGGAGACCATCTCCAGCAGAGACTTCCTCGGTCCCCACACATTAGATATGAGGATCACTTTCCAGCTGTAATGTTCTCTTAATATTTAATGGCAAAAACCTTTTAATATTGAAGGCTTCATATCTGTGTGCGGGGACTGTGCCGGGTCAGAGTCACGGTTCTGATGAAGAGGTCCCATCGGGCCCACTGACAACTGTCTCTGCACGCTGCTTCCAGAATTAAAGGGGAACTCCAGCCCGCTCTACTCTTTTTAGATGGAGGGGTGAGATCCTGTCAGCTGATGGACTGACTAAACTGAAACAGCGAATAACATCTCCGGGGGGGACTGTGGCCCTAGAAACTCCATGGGTCTACAGATTTATAGACATGAAGGGGCCACAGTCCTGAGAGATGAGATTATGGGTCCTTCTGTGTTCAGTCCTATGGAGCCCTCCACCCATTTCTATACTATGACTGGTCGAACCATCACATCTAGAAATGATCGGCCGGGGAGACCTCCGCCTTGTTTCAAGGGTTCCTCCATGTTGGAAAGGTTTGGAAAGACTCTCACGTTACAAAAGCATATATACGTGTTTTTATTGGTCGAACTAGATGGACCAATGTAACAATGTAACAATGTAAGGCTCCAATCAGTAGGACTCCGAAGCTAAGCAGCTTTGGAGTGCAACTTTGACGCAACTTTGGATGGGTAGGACTTGGATGTGACTTGTCCCTCTGCAATGTCGGACCCACTGCTGTATGTAAAACGTTCAGGTAGGACCTTCATGGAACTTCTGAGGGCTAACATTGAAGTCTGTGGCCCTCACGTTCCATGAGAGTTGGACCGATGTAGTGCAGGAACTACGGGAAGTCGCTGGGACTCTAAGTGGTGCATGTGTGAATGGTTGTCATGGAGTACGGCGTGATGTCCAAAGTCACATGACAAGTTGTACAAGTGTGAATGGGGTCTAATGTGTGGAATCTCGGAGGAATCCTCAGTAGTGTTCTTCCATGTCTGGAATTTGGTGGTGTGTGGTGTCTCCTCAGCAATCTTGTCCCACCTCTGGGATTCGGTGGTCTGGGATCTATGTAATGTGTGGAATCTCGGAGGAATCCTCAGTAGCGTCGCCCCATCTCTGGGATTCGGTGGTCTGGGATCTATGTAATGTGTGGAATCTCGGAGGAATCCTCAGTAGCGTCGCCCCATCTCTGGGATTCGGTGGTCTGGGATCTATGTAATGTGTGGAATCTCAGTGGAATCCTCAGTATTGTGACCCCCATCTCTGGGATTCGCTGGTCTGGGATCTATGTAATGTGGGGAATCTCGGAGGAATCCTCAGTAGCGTCGCTCCAACTCTGGGATTCAGTGGTCTGGGATCTATGTAATGTGTGGAATCTCAGTGGAATCCTCAGTAGTGTGACCCCCATCTCTGGGATTCGGTGGTCTGGGATCTATGAAATGTGTGGAATCTCGATGGAATCCTCAGTAGTGTGACCCCATCTCTGGGATTCGGTGGTCTGGGATCTATGTAATGTGTAGAATTTCGGTGGAATCCTCAGTAGTGTCACCCCATCTCTGGGATTCGGTGGTCTGGGATCTATGTAATGTGTGGAATCTCGGTGGAATCCTCAGTAGTGTCGCCCCATCTCTGGGATTCGGTGGTCTGGGATCTATGTAATGTGTGGAATCTCAGTGGAATCCTCAGTAGTGTCGCCCCATCTCTGGGATTCGGTGGTCTGGGATCTATGTAATGTGTGGAATCTCGGTGGAATCCTCAGTGGCGTCGCCCCATCTCTGGGATTCGGTGGTCTGGGATCTATGTAATGTGTGGAATCTCGGTGGAATCCTCAGTAGTGTCGCCCATCTCTGGAATTCGGTGGTCTGGGATCTGTGTAATGTGTGGAATCTCGGTGGAATCCTCAGTAATGTCGCCCCGTCTCTGGGATTCGCTGGCCTGGGATCTATGTAATGTGTGGAATCTCGGTGGAATCCTCAGTAGTGTCGCCCCGTCTCTGGGATTCGGTGGTCTGGGATCTGTGTAATGTGGGGAATCTCGGTGGAATCCTCAGTAGTGTCGCCCCGTCTCTGGGATTCGGTGGTCTGGGATCTATGTAATGTGTGGAATCTCGGTGGAATCCTCAGTAGTGTCGCCCCATCTCTGGGATTCGGTGGTCTGGGATCTATGTAATGTGTGGAATCTCGGTGGAATCCTCAGTAGTGTCGCCCCATCTCTGGGATTCGCTGGTCTGGGATCTATGTAATGTGTGGAATCTCGGTGGAATCCTCAGTAGTGTGACCCCCATCTCTGGGATTCGGTGGTCTGGGATCTATGTAATGTGTGGAATCTCGGTGGAATCCTCAGTAGCATTGTCCCATCTCTGGGATTTGGTGGTCTGGGATCTATGAAATGTGTGGAATCTCGGTGGAATCCTCAGTAGTGTCGCCCCATCTCTGGGATTCGATGGTCTGGGATCTATGTAATGTGTGGAATCTCGGTGGAATCCTCAGTAGTGTCGCCCCATCTCTGGGATTCGGTGGTCTGGGATCTATGTAATGTGTGGAATCTCGGTGGAATCCTCAGTAGTGTCGCCCCATCTCTGGGATTCGGTGGTCTGGGATCTATGTAATGTGTGGAATGTCAGTGGAATCCTCAGTAGCGTCGCCCCATCTCTGGGATTCGGTGGTCTGGGATCTATGTAATGTGTGGAATCTCGGTGGAATCCTCAGTAGCGTCGCCCCATCTCTGGGATTCGGTTGTCTGGGATCTATGTAATGTGTGGAATCTCGGTGGAATCCTCAGTAGCGTCGTCCCGTCTCTGGGATTCGGTGGTCTGGGATCTGTGTAATGTGTGGAATCTCGGTGGAATCCTCAGTAGCGTCGCCCCATCTCTGGGATTCGGTGGTCTGGGATCTATGTAATGTGTGGAATCTCGGTGGAATCCTCAGTAGCGTCGCCCCATCTCTGGGATTCGGTGGTCTGGGATCTATGTAATGTGTGGAATCTCGGTGGAATCCTCAGTAGTGTCGCCCCATCTCTGGGATTCGGTGGTCTGGGATCTATGTAATGTGTGCAATCTCAGTGGAATCCTCAGTAGTGTCGCCCCATCTCTGGGGTTCGGTGGTCTGGGATCTATGTAATGTGTGGAATCTCGGTGGAATCCTCAGTAGCGTCGCTCCATCTCTGGGGTTCGGTGGTCTGGGATCTATGTAATGTGTGGAATCTCGGTGGATTCCTCTGTGGCGTCGCCCCGTCTCTGGGATTCGGTGGTCTGGGATCTGTGTAATGTGTGGAATCTCGGTGGAATCCTCAGTAGCGTCGCCCCATCTCTGGGATTCGGTGGTCTGGGATCTATGTAATGTGTGGAATCTCGGTGGAATCCTCAGTAGCGTCGCTCCATCTCTGGGGTTCGGTGGTCTGGGATCTATGTAATGTGTGGAATCTCGGTGGATTCCTCTGTGGCGTCGCCCCGTCTCTGGGATTCGGTGGTCTGGGATCTGTGTAATGTGTGGAATCTCGGTGGAATCCTCAGTAGCGTCGCCCCATCTCTGGGATTCGGTGGTCTGGGATCTATGTAATGTGTGGAATCTCGGTGGAATCCTCAGTAGTGTGACCCCCATCTCTGGGATTCGCTGGTCTGGGATCTATGTAATGTGTGGAATCTCGGTGGAATCCTCAGTAGTGTCGCCCCATCTCTGGGATTCGGTGGTCTGGGATCTATGTAATGTGTGGAATCTCGGTGGAATCCTCAGTAGTGTCGCCCTGTCTCTGGGATTCGGTGGTCTGGGATCTATGTAATGTGTGGAATCTCGGTGGAATCCTCAGTAGTGTTGCCCCGTCTCTGGGATTCGCTGGTCTGGGATCTATGTAATGTGTGGAATCTCGGTGGAATCCTCTGTGGCGTCGCCCCATCTCTGGGATTCGGTGGTCTGGGATCTGTGTAATGTGTGGAATCTCGGTGGATTCCTCTGTGGCGTCGCCCCGTCTCTGGGATTCGGTGGTCTGGGATCTGTGTAATGTGTGGAATCTCGGTGGAATCCTCAGTAGTGTGACCCCCATCTCTGGGATTCGGTGGTCTGGGATCTATGTAATGTGTGGAATCTCGGTGGATTCCTCTGTGGCGTCGCCCCGTCTCTGGGATTCGGTGGTCTGGGATCTATGTAATGTGTGGAATCTCGGTGGAATCCTCAGTAGTGTCGCCCCATCTCTGGGGTTCGGTGGTCTGGGATCTATGTAATGTGTGGAATCTCGGTGGAATCCTCAGTAGCGTCGCTCCATCTCTGGGGTTCGGTGGTCTGGGATCTATGTAATGTGTTGAATCTCGGTGGATTCCTCTGTGGCGTCGCCCCGTCTCTGGGATTCGGTGGTCTGGGATCTGTGTAATGTGTGGAATCTCGGTGGAATCCTCAGTAGCGTCGCCCCATCTCTGGGATTCGGTGGTCTGGGATCTATGTAATGTGTGGAATCTCGGTGGAATCCTCAGTGTGACCCCCATCTCTGGGATTCGGTGGTCTGGGATCTGTGTAATGTGTGGAATCTCGGTGGAATCCTCAGTAGTGTGACCCCCATCTCTGGGATTCGGTGGTCTGGGATCTGAGTAATGTGTGGAATCTCGGTGGAATCCTCAATAGTGTCGCCCCATCTCTGGGATTCGGTGGTCTGGGATCTATGTAATGTGTGGAATCTCGGTGGAATCCTCAGTAGTGTCGCCCCATCTCTGGGATTCGCTGGTCTGGGATCTATGTAATGTGTGGAATCTCGGTGGAATCCTCAGTAGTGTTGCCCCATCTCTGGGATTCGGTGGTCTGGGATCTATGTAATGTGTGGAATCTCGGTGGAATCCTCTGTGGCGTCGCCCCATCTCTGGGATTCGGTGGTCTGGGATCTGTGTAATGTGTGGAATCTCGGTGGATTCCTCTGTGGCGTCGCCCCGTCTCTGGGATTCGGTGGTCTGGGATCTGTGTAATGTGTGGAATCTCGGTGGAATCCTCAGTAGTGTGACCCCCATCTCTGGGATTCGGTGGTCTGGGATCTATGTAATGTGTGGAATCTCGGTGGATTCCTCTGTGGCGTCGCCCCGTCTCTGGGATTCGGTGGTCTGGGATCTATGTAATGTGTGGAATCTCGGTGGATTCCTCTGTGGCGTTGCCCCATCTCTGGGATTCGGTGGTCTGGGATCTATGTAATGTGTGGAATCTCGGTGGAATCCTCAGTAGTGTCGCCCCATCTCTGGGATTCGGTGGTCTGGGATCTATGTAATGTGTGGAATCTCGGTGGAATCCTCAGTAGTGTCGCCCCGTCTCTGGGATTCGGTGGTCTGGGATCTGTGTAATGTGTGGAATCTCGGTGGAATCCTCAGTAGTGTTGTCCCATCTCTGGGATTCGGTGGTCTGGGATCTGTGTAATGTGTGGAATCTCGGTGGAATCCTCAATAGTGTCGCCCCATCTCTGGGATTCGCTGGTCTGGGATCTATGTAATGTGTGGAATCTCGGTGGAATCTTCAGTAGTGTGACCCCCATCTCTGGGATTCGGTGGTCTGGGATCTATGTAATGTGTGGAATCTCGGTGGATTCCTCTGTGGCATCGCCCCGTCTCTGGGATTCGGTGGTCTGGGATCTATGTAATGTGTGGAATCTCGGTGGAATCCTCAGTAGTGTCGCCCCATCTCTGGGATTCGGTGGTCTGGGATCTATGTAATGTGTGGATTTTCGGTGGAATCTTCAGTAGTGTGACCCCCATCTCTGGGATTCGGTGGTCTGGGATCTATGTAATGTGTGGAATCTCGGTGGATTCCTCTGTGGCGTCGCCCCGTCTCTGGGATTCGGTGGTCTGGGATCTATGTAATGTGTGGAATTTCGGTGGAATCCTCAGTAGTGTGACCCCCATCTCTGGGATTCGGTGGTCTGGGATCTATGTAATGTGTGGAATCTCGGTGGAATCCTCAGTAGCATTGTCCCATCTCTGGGATTCGGTGGTCTGGGATCTATGTAATGTGTGGAATCTCGGTGGAATCCTCAGTAGTGTCGCCCCGTCTCTGGGATTCGGTGGTCTGGGATCTATGTAATGTGTGGAATCTCGGTGGAATCCTCAGTAGTGTCGCCCCATCTCTGGGATTCGGTGGTCTGGGATCTATGTAATGTGTGGAATTTCGGTGGATTCCTCTGTGGCATCGCCCCGTCTCTGGGATTCGGTGGTCTGGGATCTATGTAATGTGTGGAATCCTCAGTAGTGTCGCCCCATCTCTGGGATTCGGTGGTTTGGGATCTATGTAATGTGTGGAATTTCGGTGGAATCTTCAGTAGTGTGACCCCCATCTCTGGGATTCGGTGGTCTGGGATCTATGTAATGTGTGGAATCTCGGTGGAATCCTCAGTAGTGTCGCCCCATCTCTGGGATTCGGTGGTCTGGGATCTATGTAATGTGTGGAATCTCGGTGGAATCCTCAGTATTGTCGCTCCATCTCTGGGATTCGGTGGTCTGGGATCTATGTAATGTGTGGAATCTCGGTGGAATCCTCAGTAGTGTGACCCCCATCTCTGGGATTCGGTGGTCTGGGATCTGTGTAATGTGTGGAATCTCGGTGGAATCCTCAATAGTGTCGCCCCATCTCTGGGATTCGGTGGTCTGGGATCTATGTAATGTGTGGAATCTCGGTGGAATCCTCAGTAGTGTCGCCCCATCTCTGGGATTCGGTGGTCTGGGATCTGTGTAATGTGTGGAATCTCGGTGGAATCCTCAGTAGTGTGACCCCATCTCTGGGATTCGGTGGTCTGGGATCTATGTAATGTGTGGAATCTCGGTGGAATCCTCAGTAGTGTCGCCCCATCTCTGGGATTCGGTGGTCTGGGATCTATGTAATGTGTGGAATCTCGGTGGAATCCTCAGTAGTGTCGCCCTGTCTCTGGGATTCGGTGGTCTGGGATCTATGTAATGTGTGGAATCTCGGTGGATTCCTCTGTGGCGTCGCCCCGTCTCTGGGATTCGGTGGTCTGGGATCTATGTAATGTGTGGAATCTCGGTGGAATCCTCAGTAGTGTCGCCCTGTCTCTGGGATTCGGTGGTCTGGGATCTATGTAATGTGTGGAATCTCGGTGGAATCCTCAGTAGTGTGACCCCATCTCTGGGATTCGGTGGTCTGGGATCTATGTAATGTGTGGAATCTCGGTGGAATCCTCAGTAGTGTCGCCCTGTCTCTGGGATTCGGTGGTCTGGGATCTATGTAATGTGTGGAATCTCGGTGGAATCCTCAGTAGTGTCGCCCCGTCTCTGGGATTCGGTGGTCTGGGATTTATGTAATGTGTGGAATCTCGGTGGATTCCTCTCTGGCGTCGCCCCGTCTCTGGGATTCGGTGGTCTGGGATCTATGTAATGTGTGGAATCTCGGTGGATTCCTCTGTGGCGTCGCCCCGTCTCTGGGATTCGGTGGTCTGGGATCTATGTAATGTGTGGAATCTCGGTGGAATCCTCAGTAGTGTCGCCCTGTCTCTGGGATTCGGTGGTCTGGGATCTATGTAATGTGTGGAATCTCGGTGGAATCCTCAGTAGTGTCGCCCTGTCTCTGGGATTCGGTGGTCTGGGATCTATGTAATGTGTGGAATCTCGGTGGAATCCTCAGTAGTGTCGCCCCGTCTCTGGGATTCGGTGGTCTGGGATCTGTGTAATGTGTGGAATCTCGGAGGAATCCTCAATAGTGTGACCCCATCTCTGGGATTCGGTGGTCTGGGATCTATGTAATGTGTGGAATCTCGGTGGATTCCTCTGTGGCGTCGCCCCGTCTCTGGGATTCGGTGGTCTGGGATCTGTGTAATGTGTGGAATCTCGGTGGATTCCTCTGTGGCGTCGCCCCGTCTCTGGGATTCGGTGGTCTGGTATTTATGTAATGTGTGGAATCTCGGTGGAATCCTCAGTAGTGTCGCCCCGTCTCTGGGATTCGGTGGTCTGGGATTTATGTAATGTGTGGAATCTCGGTGGATTCCTCTGTGGCGTCGCCCCGTCTCTGGGATTCGGTGGTCAGCGTCCCCTCAGATCCCCCGGATTCCCCGGTTGCGGTGTAAGTGGCACCATCTTGTTCTCGTGTCGCTCTTTTCTTGGCCTGAAATCTGACAGGTTCCCCGGCTTAGCACTAATCGCGGTGGGTGGGGGGGGGGGGGCGGTGCGGTGGTCAGCAGCGGGTGGGGGGGGGGCGGTGTGGTGGTCAGCAGCGGGTGGGGGGGGGGGCGGTGTGGTGCTCAGCAGCGGGTGGGGGGGGGGTGGCGGGCGGCGGCGGTCAGGGGGAGGGGGGTGAGGGGTAGGGAGCTCCGGAGTTGACAGAATAATCCGCTCAGAGGGGCTCAGCTGGTTCTGGTTCATCAATACTTCTCCCGGAGCGCAGCCGTGACCCCCCCCCCCATAGTGCGCAGTATTCCCGCCTGGAGGGGGCGGGGCGAAGGAATCTCATCCTGTGGAATATTCCGCCTGATCTCTACACCCGGGACCCCCGGGAACAGGGGGGGGAGCAAAGTTCTGCCCCCCCCCCCGGAGCACGACTACATTTCCCGACAACTTCAATACAATCTGCACTCTGTGTCTGCAATATCCAACATCTCTATATAGGGACTGTGAGGGGCCCCGGGAGGTGTACAGAGGAGAGGGGTAAGGGGCCCCGGGAGATGTACAGAGGAGAGGGACCCCGGGAGATGAACAGAGGAGAGGGGCCCCGGGAGATGAACAGAGGAGAGGGGCCCCGGGAGATGAACAGAGGAGAGGGGCCCCGGGAGATGTACAGAGGAGAGGGGCCCCGGGAGATGTACAGAGGAGAGGGGTGAGGGGCCCCGGGAGATGTACAGAGGAGAGGGGCCCCGGGAGATGTACAGAGGAGAGGGGTGAGGGGCCCCGGGAGGTGTACAGAGGAGAGGGGCCCCGGGAGGAGGTGTACAGAGGAGAGGGGCCCCGGGAGGTGTACAGAGGAGAGGGATGAGGGGCCCCGGGAGATGTACAGAGGAGAGGGATGAGGGGCCCCGGGAGATGTACAGAGGAGAAGGGCCCCGGGAGATGTACAGAGGAGAGGAGCCCCGGGAGATGTACAGAGGAGAGGGGCCCCGGGAGATGTACAGAGGAGAGGGGTGAGGGGTCCCCGGAGATGTACAGAGGAGAGGGGCCCCGGGAGATGTACAGAGGAGAGGGGCCCCGGGAGATGTACAGAGGAGAGGGGCCCCGGGAGATGAACAGAGGAGAGGGGCCCCGGGAGATGTACAGAGGAGAGGGGTGAGGGGTCCCCGGAGATGTACAGAGGAGAGGGGCCCCGGGAGATGTACAGAGGAGAGGGGCCCCGGGAGATGAACAGAGGAGAGGGGCCCCGGGAGGTGTACAGAGGAGAGGGGCCCCGGGAGGTGTACAGAGGAGAGGGGCCCCGGGAGGTGTACAGAGGAGAGGGATGAGGGGCCCAGGGAGGTGTACAGAGGAGAGGGGCCCCGGGAGGTGTACAGAGGAGAGGGGCCCCGGGAGGTGTACAGAGGAGAGGGGCCCTGGGAGGTGTACAGAGGAGAGGGGTGAGGGGCCCCGGGAGATGTACAGAGGAGAGGGATGAGTGGCCCCGGGAGATGTACAGAGGAGAGGGATGAGGGGCCCCAGGAGATGTACAGAGGAGAGGGGCCCCGGGAGATGTACAGAGGAGAGGGATGAGGGGTCCCCGGAGATGTACAGAGGAGAGGGGCCCCGGGAGATGTACAGAGGAGAGGGGCCCCGGGAGATGAACAGAGGAGAGGGGCGAGGGGCCCCGGGAGATGTACAGAGGAGAGGGGCCCCGGGAGATGTACAACAGAGGAGAGGGGCCCCGGGAGATGTACAGAGGAGAGGGGTGAGGGGCCCCGGGAGATGTACAGAGGAGAGGGGCCCCGGGAGATATACAGAGGAGAGGGATGAGGGGCCCCGGGAGATGTACAGAGGAGAGGGGTGAGGGGCCCCGGGAGATGTACAGAGGAGAGGGGTGAGGGGCCCCGGGAGATGTACAGAGGAGAGGGATGAGGGGTCCCCGGAGATGTACAGAGGAGAGGGGCCCCGGGAGATGTACAGAGGAGAGGGGCCCCGGGAGATGAACAGAGGAGAGGGGCGAGGGGCCCCGGGAGATGTACAGAGGAGAGGGGCCCCGGGAGATGTACAGAGGAGAGGGGCCCCTGGAGATGTACAGAGGAGAGGGGTGAGGGGCCCCGGGAGATGTACAGAGGAGAGGGGCCCCGGGAGATATACAGAGGAGAGGGATGAGGGGCCCCGGGAGATGTACAGAGGAGAGGGGTGAGGGGCCCCGGGAGATGTACAGAGGAGAGGGGTGAGGGGCCCCGGGAGATGTACAGAGGAGAGGGGTGAGGGGCCCTGGGAGATGTACAGAGGAGAGGGGTGAGGGGCCCCGGGAGATGTACAGAGGAGAGGGGTGAGGGGCCCCGGGAGATATACAGAGGAGAGGGATGAGGGGCCCCGGGAGATGTACAGAGGAGAGGGGTGAGGGGCCCCGGGAGATGTACAGAGGAGAGGGGTGAGGGGCCCCGGGAGATGTACAGAGGAGAGGGGTGAGGGGCCCCGGGAGATGTACAGAGGAGAGGGGCCCAGGGAGATGTACAGAGGAGAGGGATGAGGGGCCCCGGGAGATATACAGAGGAGAGGGGTGAGGGGCCCCCGGGAGATGTACAGAGGAGAGGGGTGAGGGGCCCCGGGAGATGTACAGAGGAGAGGGATGAGGGGCCCCGGGAGATGTACAGAGGAGAGGGGTGAGGGGCCCCGGGAGATGTACAGAGGAGAGGGGTGAGGGGCCCCGGGAGATATACAGAGGAGAGGGATGAGGGGCCCCGGGAGATGTACAGAGGAGAGGGGTGAGGGGCCCCGGGAGATGTGCAGAGGAGAGGGGTGAGGGGCCCCGGGAGATGTACAGAGGAGAGGGGCCCAGGGAGATGTACAGAGGAGAGGGATGAGGGGCCCCGGGAGATGTACAGAGGAGAGGGGCCCTGGGAGATGTACAGAGGAGAGGGGCCCCGGGAGATGTACAGAGGAGAGGGGCCCTGGGAGATGTACAGAGGAGAGGGATGAGGGGCCCCGGGAGATGTACAGAGCAGAAGGGCCCCGGGAGATGTACAGAGGAGAGGGGCCCCGGGAGATGTACAGAGGCACGCGGCTCATCTATACAAATGATCAGGAATGAGAAGACATTGCTAATATTCCCAACAGCCAATCAGATATCATCCTGTTCTACAATCCTGACAGCCGCGTTGTGATTGGTTGCTGCAGATTTGGTCCCTGGCATCTCCTGTGTCCCTCTCCCTGGTGGTCCTCGCTGCCCCTCCCCCCCTCCTGTGTCCTCAGGTCCAGCCATGCACAGCACATCGGCCATGCTTGTCCCAGATTCCGGCTCTATTTCTGGAAGCCGGCGGAGCCTTGGGGGGTTTTCCGATGGTTCGCATCACGCCGTCCGACCGCCCCGATGACGTCAGCTCAGCCACAAGCTGCTGATCCAGCAGGAATACCAAATCATTATTCCTGCCGCCTCCGGCACTGCAACCAGGGACTGAAACATGTGAGAGGTTACACCTGGCACCGCAACCAGGGACTAAAACATGTGAGAGGTGACACCTGGCACCGCAACCAGGGACTGAAACATGTGAGAGGTTACACCTGGCACCGCAACCAGGGACTGAAACATGTGAGAGGTGACAGTTGGCACCGCAACCAGGGACTGAAACGTGAGAGGTGACACCTGGCACCGCAACCAGGGACTGAAACATGTGAGAGGTGACACCTGGCAGCGCAACCAGGGACTGAAACATGTGAGAGGTGACACCTGGCACCGCAACCAGGGACTGAAACATGTGAGAGGTGACACCTGGCACCGCAACCAGGGACTGAAACATGTGAGAGGTGACACCTGGCACCGCAACCAGGGATTGAAACATGTGAGAGGTGACACCTGGCACCAAGCAATCCTCACCCACACCGCACATACCGAGAATTCCACCCGGCATCCAAGACAGGAGAAGTGGGATTGTGCAGAGTCCATACATACAGAATGACACCCGGCATCCGGGACAGGAGAATTAGAGGTCCAACTCTCAGGATGTCTTGGCCACTTCCTGACAGACCATGATCATCAGGTGGACATCTGAGTATTGGGATCCCACTATGGGCCCCCCATGGCCACACATCGGGTTGGTTGGAGGACATTATGGGCCCCCAATGGCCTCACATCAGGACATCTGGGTGGTTGGAAGACATTATGGGCCCCCCATGGCCACACATCAGGACATCGGGGTGGTTGGAGGACACTATGGGCCCCCCATGGTCTCACATTAGGACATCGAGGTGGTTGGAGGACACTATAGGCCCCCCAATGCCAAACATCAGGACATCGAGATGGTTGGAGAACACTATGGGCCCCCCATGGCCACACATCAGGACATCGGGGTGGTTGGAGGACACTATGGGCCCCCATGGCCACACATCAGGACATAGGGGTGGTTGGAGGACACTATGGGCCCCCCATGGCCACGCGTCAGGACATCGGGGTGGTTGGAGGACACTATGGGCCCCCCATGGCCTCACGTCAGGACATCGGGGTGGTTGGAGGACACTATGGGCCCCCCATGGCCTCACATCAGGACATCGGGGTGGTTGGAGGACACTATGGGCCCCTCCTGGCCACACATTAGGACATCGGGGTGGTTGGAGGACACTATGGGCCCCCCATGGCCACACATCAGGACATCGGGGTGGTTTGAGGACACTATGGGCCCCCCATGGCCTCACATCAGGACATCGGGGTGGTTGGAGGACACTATGGGCCCCCCGTGGCCACACATCAGGACATCGGGGTGGTTGGAGGACACTATGGGCCCCCCGTGGCCACACATCGGGGTGGTTGGAGGACACTATGGGCCCCCCATGGCCACACATCAGGACATCGGGGTGGTTGGAGGACACTGTGGGCCCCCCATCAGGACATTGGGGTGGTTGGAGGACAGTATGGGCCCCCCATGGCCACACATCAGGACATCGGGGTGGTTGGAGGACACTATGGGCCCCCCATGGCCACACATCAGGATATCGGGTTGGTTGGAGGACACTATGGGCCCCCCATGGCCACACATCGGGGTGGTTGGAGGACACTATGGGCCCTCATGGCCACACATCAGGACATCGGGGTGGTTGGAGGACACTATGGGCCCCCATGACCACACATCAGGACATCGGGGTGGTTGGAGGACACTATGGGCTCCTCATGGCCACACATCAGGACATCGGGGTGGTTCGAGGACACTATGAGACCCCCATGGCCACACATCAGGACATCGGGGTGGTTGGAGGACACTATGGGCCCCCCATGGCCTCACATCAGGACATCGGGGTGGTTGAAGGACACTATGGGACCCTCATGGCCACACATCAGGACATCGGGGTGGTTGGAGGACACTATGGGCCCCCCATGGCCTCACATCAGGACATCGGGGTGGTTGGAGGACACTATGGGCCCCTCATGGCCACACATCAGGACATCGGGGTGGTTGGAGGACACTATGGGCCCCCCGTTGCCACACATCGGGGTGGTTGGAGGACACTATGGGCCCTCATGGCCACACATCAGGACATCGGGGTGGTTGGAGGACACTATGGGCCCCCATGGCCACACATCAGGACATCGGGGTGGTTGGAGGACACTATGGGCTCCCCATGGCCACACATCAGGACATCGGGGTGGTTGGAGGACACTATGAGCCCCCCATGGCCACACATCAGGACATCGGGGTGGTTGGAGGACACTATGGGCCTCCCATGGCCTCACATCAGGACATCGGGGTGGTTGGAGGACACTATGGGACCCTCATGGCCACACATCAGGACATCGGGGTGGTTGGAGGACACTATGGGCCCCCCATGGCCTCACATCAGGACATCGGGGTGGTTGGAGGACACTATGGGCCCCTCATGGCCACACATCAGGACATCGGGGTGGTTGGAGGACACTATGGGCCCCCCATGGCCACACATCTGGACATCGGGGTGGTTGGAGGACACTATGGGCCCCCTGTTGCCACACATCGGGGTGGTTGGAGGACACTATGGGCCCCCCATGGCCACACATCAGGACATTGGGGTGGTTGGAGGACACTATGGGCCCCCCATGGCCACACATCTGGACATCGGGGTGGTTGGAGGACACTATGGGCCCCCTGTTGCCACACATCGGGGTGGTTGGAGGACACTATGGGCCCCCCATGGCCACACATCAGGACATTGGGGTGGTTGGAGGACACTATGGGCCCCCATCAGAACATTGGGGTGGTTGGAGGACAGTATGGGCCCCCCATGGCCACACATCAGGACATCGGGGTGGTTGGAGGACACTGTGGGCCCCCCATCAGGACATTGGGGTGGTTGGAGGACAGTATGGGCCCCCCATGGCCACACATCAGGACATCGGGGTGGTTGGAGGACACTATGGGCCCCCCATGGCCACACATCAGGATATCGGGTTGGTTGGAGGACACTATGGGCCCCCCATGGCCACACATCGGGGTGGTTGGAGGACACTATGGGCCCTCATGGCCACACATCAGGACATCGGGGTGGTTAGAGGACACTATGGGCCCCCATGGCCACACATCAGGACATCGGGGTGGTTGGAGGACACTATGGGCTCCTCATGGCCACACATCAGGACATCGGGGTGGTTCGAGGACACTATGAGACCCCCATGGCCACACATCAGGACATCGGGGTGGTTGGAGGACACTATGGGCCCCCCATGGCCTCACATCAGGACATCGGGGTGGTTGAAGGACACTATGGGACCCTCATGGCCACACATCAGGACATCGGGGTGGTTGGAGGACACTATGGGCCCCCCATGGCCTCACATCAGGACATCGGGGTGGTTGGAGGACACTATGGGCCCCTCATGGCCACACATCAGGACATCGGGGTGGTTGGAGGGCACTATGGGCCCCCCGTTGCCACACATCGGGGTGGTTGGAGAACACTATGGGCCCTCATGGCCACACATCAGGACATCGGGGAGGTTGGAGGACACTGTGAGCCCCCCATGGCCTCACATCAGGACATCGGGGTGGTTGGAGGACACTGTGGGCCCCCCATGGCCTCACATCAGGACATCGGGGTGGTTGGAGGACACTGTGGGCCCCCCATGGCCTCATATCAGGACATTGGGGTGGTTGGAGGACACTATGGGCCCCCATGGCCACACATCAGGACATCGGGGTGGTTGGAGGACACTGTGGGCCCCCCGTGGCCTCACATCAGGACATCAGGGTGGTTGGAGGACACTATGGGCCCCCCATGGCCTCACATCAGGACATCAGGGTGGTTGGAGGACACTATGGGCCCCCCTTGGCCCCATGCAGTGATATTCGCCCGCGTTCTCCACCCTTTGCTCTCACATTGGCCCTCCTGAGGGATCGCTCTCCAGGATCTGTGATATAATCCGTGTTTTCACCTCGCCTCGTCACGTTGGATTTGTCCTCCAGGACGCCATGTGGAGGCTGTAATCGGCCCCTTCCTCCGGGGACACAGCATATGGTGTTGTCACATCAATACGGTGCAGAGGATTCTGGGAGTCTCACACATCTCCCCACCGGGAGCGCGCCGCTGCACATCGACTCTTTACTCACCACTTCCCTGCAGAGTCCCTCTAATTGGCCTCCGCAATGGCTCTGAGGCTCGTTAGCTGCGAACGCAAAGAGAGCGCCGAGACACGGGCCACAGGAGGCTGCAGAGAGACACTGGAGGCTGAGAGAGACTGCAGAGAGACACTGGAGGCCGAGACAGACTGCAGAGAGACACTGGAGGCCGAGAGAGACTGCAGAGAGACATTAGAGGCCGAGAGAGACGGCAGAGAGACACTGGAGGCCGAGAGAGACTGCAGAGAGACATTAGAGACCGAGAGAGACTGCAGAGAGACATTAGAGGCCGAGAGAGACTGCAGAGAGACACTGGAGGCTGAGAGAGACTGCAGAGAGACACTGGAGGCTGAGAGAGACTGCAGAGAGACATTAGAGGCCGAGAGAGACTGCAGAGAGACACTGGAGGCCAAGAGAGACTGCAGAGAGACATTAGAGGCCGAGAGAGACTGCAGAGAGACATTAGAGGCCGAGAGAGACTGCAGAGAGACACTGGAGGCCAAGAGAGACTGCAGAGAGACATTAGAGGCCGAGAGAGACTGCAGAGAGACATTAGAGGCCGAGAGAGACTGCAGAGAGACACTGGAGGCCGAGACAGACTGCAGAGAGACACTGGAGGCCGAGACAGACTGCAGAGAGAGACATTAGAGGCTGAGAGAGACTGCAGAGAGACACTGGAGGCTGAGAGAGACTGCAGAGAGACACTGGAGGCCGAGAGAGACTTCAGAGAGAGACATTAGAGGCTGAGAGACTGCAGAGAGACACTGGAGGCCGAGAGAGACTTCAGAGAGAGACATTAGAGGCTGAGAGAGACTGCAGAGAGACACTGGAGGCTGAGAGAGACTGCAGAGAGACACTGGAGGCCGAGAGAGACTGCAGAGAGACATTAGAGGCTGAGAGAGACTGCAGAGAGACACTGGAGGCCGAGAGAGAGACTGCAGAGAGACCTTAGAGGCCGAGAGAGAGACTGAAGAGAGACGTTAGAGGCCAAGAGAGACTTCAGAGAGAGACATTAGAGGCTGAGAGAGACTGCAGAGAGACACTGGAGGCCGAGAGAGAGACTGCAGAGAGACCTTAGAGACTGCAGAGAGACACTGGAGGCTGAGAGAGACTGCAGAAAGACACTGGAGGCCGAGAGAGACTGCAGAGAGACACTGGAGGCCGAGAGAGACTGCAGAGAGACACTGGAGGCCGAGAGACTGCAGAGAGACATTAGAGGCTGAGAGAGACTGCAGAGAGACATTAGCGGCTGAGAGAGAGACTGCAGGGAGAGACAGAGGCCGAGAGAGACTGCAGAGAGACATTAGAGGCCGAGAGAGAGACTGCAGAGAGACAGAGGCTGAGAGAGACTGCAGAGAGACATTAGAGGCCGAGAGAGAGACTGCAGAGAGACAGAGGCTGAGAGAGACTGCAGAGAGACATTAGCGGCTGAGAGAGAGACTGCAGGGAGAGACAGAGGCCGAGAGAGACTGCAGGGAGACATTAGAGGCCGAGAGAGAGACTGCAGAGAGACATTAGAGGCTGAGAGAGACTGCAGAGAGACATTAGAGGCTGAGAGAGAGACTGCAGAGGGACAGAGGCTGAGAGAGACTGCAGAGAGACACTGGAGGCCGAGAGAGACTGCAGAGAGGTATTAGAGGCCCGAGAGAGACTGCAGAGAGACGTTAGAGGCCGATAGAGACTGCAGAGAGACACTGGAGGCCGAGAGAGACTGCAGTCTGTCTCGGCCTCTAATGTCTCTCTCTGCAGTCTCTCTCGGCCTCCAGTGTCTCTCTGCAGTCTCTCTCGGCCTCCAGTGTCTCTTTCAGCCCCTAATGTCTCTCTGCAGTCTCTCTCAGCCTCTATTGTCTCTCTCTGCAGTCTCTCTCAGCCTCTAATGTCTCTCTCTGCAGTCTGCCTCTGCAGAGAGAGACATTAGAGGCTGAGAGAGACTGCAGAGAGACATTAGGGGCTGAAAGAGACACTGGAGGCCGAGAGAGTGCAGAGAGACATTGGAGGCTGAGAGAGGCTGCAAAGAGACATTGGAGGCCGTGAGAGTGCAGAGATATTTCTCCAGAATTCAGATTTCGCGGTTTGTGACGCGGTCGGCGATGGCGCCATTCTGGGCGATGAATTGGTTAAACAGATGATATTATGTGGGGCCAATAAAAGAGGCTGGAGATGGGAAGGAGGCCGGGAGGAGATTTCCCCTGGAGGGGTGACGGGGAGTTATTGGAACTCATAGATCAGGATGTGTATCTGACAGGCGGGATCCGCGCTCCTCCTGCATTATTTATATCTCAGGTAATTGTCTCTTCATCCTCTGTACAGGGGGAGGCAGAGAACAGAGCGGCCTCTACACTGCCTGGCCTCCACAGTACAGACCTCCCGCTACATGCAGCAACTTCATTAGAAGAGGACTCTCCTCCCTATTCATTGCTGCTGCCTCCGACCCCACAACACGGCTCACTCGGCCTCCTCTCCTGTCTCTGTCCTCTCGGCCTCCTCTCCTGTCTCTGTCCTCTCGGCCTCCTTTTCCTGTCTCTGTCCTCTTGGCCTCCTCCTGTCTCTGTCCTCTCAGCCTCCTCTCCTCTCTCTGTCCTCTTGGCCTCCTCTCTCTGTCCTCTTGGCCTCCTCCAGTCTCTATCCTCTCAGCCTCCTCTCCTGTCTCTGTCCTCTCAGCCTCCTTTCCTCTCCCTGTCCTCCATCTCATCCTCTGTCCTCTCAGCCTCCTCTCCTGTCTCTGTCCTCTTGGCTTCTTCTCCTCTCCCTGTCCTTCATCCTCTGTCCTCTTGGCCTCCTCTCCTGCCTCTGGCTCTCTCAGGTTTGGCCCTTGTATAGCCCTGAGCGCCAGGCTCTCCCCATACGGAGGTCAGAGTTGGTTGTGTGGAGGCCGGGGGTGCGGTCCTCCATCGGCCTCTAGGTATGAGGCTGGATCAGGATCTGGCTGTGAATGTTGGGATTGGGCGAGGGTGGATTGTCTCTGTGTGCCCTTCATGCTGCGTGTCCTCTGTGTGTCTCCTGTGTGCCCGTCTCTGTACCCGCCTCCCGTCTCTGTACCCGCCTCTCGGCCTCTCCTGGGACGCAGGGCACAGCTGTTGTGTACGGGAGGTGCTGATCGCTCCCAGTGTGACCTGTGTGATCGGGCCGCGCTCGCTGCTGTCCGGGGATCATCCATGGGCCTGCAGGACTCCGTGCAACCGGTGAGAACATCTCCTCTACATGACTCCTCCCACTGCGCTGACAGGTCCAGAACCATCCCCCATCTCTGGCCCAGAACCATCCCCCATCTCTGGCCCAGAACCATCCCCATCTCTGGCCCAGAACAATCCCCCATCTCTGGCCCAGAACCATCCCCATCTCTGGCCCAGAACCATCCCCCATCTCTGGCCCAGAACCACCCCCATCTCTGGCCCAGAACCACCCCCCATCTCTGGCCCAGAACCATCCCCATCTCTGGCCCAGAACCATCCCCTATCTCTGGCCCAGAACCATCCCCCATCTCTGGCCCAGAACCATCCCCATCTCTGGCCCAGAACCACCCCCATCTCTGGCCCAGAACCATCCCCATCTCTGGCCCAGAACCACCCCCATCTCTGGCCCAGAACCATCCCCCATTTCTGACCCAGAACCATCCCTCATCTCTGGCCCAGAAACATCCCCCATCTCTGACCCAGAACCATCCCCCATCTCTGACCCAGAACCATCCCCTATCTCTGGCCCAGAACCATCCCTCATCTCTGGCCCAGAACCATCCCCCATCTCTGGCCCAGAACCATCCCCCATCTCTGGCCCAGAACCATCCCCCATCTCTGACCCAGAACCATCCCCTATCTCTGGCCCAGAACCATCCCTCATCTCTGGCCCAGAACCATCCCCCATCTCTGGCCCAGAACCATCCCCCATCTCTGACCCAGAACCATCCCCCATCTCTGACCCAGAACCATCCCCCATCTCTGACCCAGAACCATCCCCCATCTCTGGCCCAGAACCTTCCCCCATCTCTGACCCAGAACCATTCCTTATCTCTGGCCCAGAACCATCCCCCATCTCTGGCCCAGAACCATCCCCCATCTCTGACCAAGAACCATCCCTCATCTCTGACCCAGAACCATCCCCCATCTCTGACCCAGAACCATCCCCCATCTCTGGCCCAGAACCTTCCCCCATGTCTGACCCAGAACCATCCCCCATGTCTGACCCAGAACCATCCCCCATGTCTGACCCAGAACCATCCCCCATGTCTGGCCCAGAACCATCCCCCATCTCTGGCCCAGAACCTTCCCCCATCTCTGGCCCAGAACCTTCCCCCATCTCTGACCCAGAACCATCCCCCATCTCTGACCCAGAACCATCCCCCATCTCTGACCCAGAACCATCCCCCATCTCTGACCCAGAACCATCCCCCAGGAGACCCAGGCACTCAGCACAGGGATGGTGGGAACCCCTCATAATGGGCACAGCGGGTGTACAGACCCGGGAACTCAGCACAGGGATGGTGGGAACCCCTCATAATGGGCACAGTGGGGGTACAGACCCGGGAACTCAGCACAGGGATGGTGGGAACCCCTCATAATGGGCACAGTGGGGGTACAGACCCGGGAACTCGGCACAGGGATGGTGGGAACCCCTCATAATGAGCACAGCGGGGGTACAGATCTGGGAACTGTGAATCGAATGCAGGGATGGTGGGAACCCTTCAGCATCTACCAAGCACTATTGTCAGTTCCTGGTGGAGCTCCCCTTTTTGTTTCTTCTTGCTGCGATGGAGTTGTCCTCACTGTGGGATGACCTCAGATCCCCTGAGCCGGGGGTCCACGTTCTCTGCTCCTGGGCTGGGGGTCCACGTTCTCTGCTCCTGGGCTGGGGGTCCACGTTCTCTGCTCCTGGGGGCTCCAGCAGACGGTCAGAGAATCTGGCGTTGTGTTTGGGTTGTCCTGAGGAATCCTCCGGCTCCCGGCCATCATTAGGAGCTCCATTCCTGATGTGGGAACATCTCCCGATCCCGGAGAGCAGGAGGCGGCTCACAGATGTTCTGATAATTAGCACTTCATTATTACTGACAGCATGTGGGGAGGCGGAGCTCTGTGCCCATCGCAGTGCCAATAGATTCCCTCTATTCCCAGAGCACAGACTACGTCTGACGTTGGTCAGAGTCCACTGGGTCAAATATCAGCCAGGGTCCACCAGATCAGGCATTGGCCAGGATCCACCAGATCAGGCATTGGCCAGGGTCCACCAGATCAGGCATTGGCCAGGGTCCACCAGATCAGGCATTGGCCAGGGTCCACCAGATCAGGCATTGACCAGGATCCACCAGATCAGGCATTGGCCAGGATCCACCAGATCAGACATTGACCAGGGTCCACCAGATCAGACATTGACCAGGGTCCACCAGATCAGGCATTGGCCAGGGTCCACCAGATCAGGCATTGGCCAGGGTCCACCAGATCAGGCATTGACCAGGGTCCACCAGATCAGACATTGACCAGGGTCCACCAGATCAGACATTGACCAGGGTCCACCAGATCAAACATTGACCAGGGTCCACCAGATCAGGCATTGGCCAGGGTCCACCAGATCAGGCATTGGCCAGGGTCCACCAGATCAGGCATTGACCAGGGTCCACCAGATCAGACATTGACCAGGGTCCACCAGATCAGACATTGACCAGGGTCCACCAGATCAGGCATTGACCAGGATCCACCAGATCAGGCATTGACCAGGATCCACCAGATCAGGCATTGGCCAGGATCCACCAGATCAGACATTGACCAGGGTCCACCAGATCAGACATTGACCAGGGTCCACCAGATCAGACATTGGCCAGGGTCCACCAGATCAGACATTGGCCAGGGTTCACCATATCAGACATTGGCCAGGGTCCACCAGATCAAGCATTGGCCAGGATCCACCAGATTAGACATTGACAAGGGTCCACCAGATCAGACATTGACCAGGGTCCACCAGGTCAGACATTGGCCAGGGTCCACCAGGTCAGACATTGACCAGGGTCCACCAGGTCAGACATTGGCCAGGGTCCACCAGGTCAGACATTGACCAGGGTCCAGCAGGTCAGACATTGGCCAGGGTCCACCAGATCACAGATTAGTTGAGATTCGCCAGGTCAGATGTTAGTTGGGGTCCTCCAGGTCAGATATTGATTGAGGTCCTCCAGGTCAGACGTTAGTCAGAGTCTGCCATATCCGATATTGGTTGACATCTGTCAGATCAGATATTAGTCGGTGTCCACTAGGTCAGATATTGGTTGAGGTTCTCCAGGTCAAACATTAGTCCTGGTCTGGTTTGGTCTCGGTATCTGTCCCCATTCTGTATGTATGGACTCTGCACAGTCCCACTTCTCCTGTCCTGGATGCCGGGTGTCATTCTCGGTATCTGTCCTCATTCTGTATATGTGGGTGGTGTTGCTGGCACTGGGTGGGCCCCGGAGGGGGTTGGTATTGGGGTTGGGTGCAGATCTCGGTCACGTCTCCTCAGTACTTTGTTCCGGATTGATGTCTGAGATTCGATCGATCTCTGGCGGTGGAGCGGGGGATGGAGTTGGATCCTCTGGAGGGGAGATGAGAGGAGATGCCATGTCGGGGCCGATGTTCCGGCTCTGTGATGTGCAGATCTCGGTATCCATCCTCCTCCTACTCCTCATCCTCATCCTACTCCTCCCTCTCCTCCTCCCTCCTGCCCGATAGACGACCCAGCAGAGGTGGAGGAGATGAGAAATCACCAGGGTGCGGACAGCCTGCCAAGGCCCCAATAAAATGTAATGAAGGTTGGGGTGCAGGGGTCAGTGGTATGTAACAGAGTTCATAGCTCATTATTAGGTACTGCAGAGTGCAGGGGTCAGTAGTACATGACACAGAGTGCAGGGGTCAGTAGTACGTGACACAGAGTGCAGGGGTCAGTAGTACGTGACACAGAGTGCAGGGGTCAGTAGTACGTGACACAGAGTGCAGGGGTCAGTAGTACGTGACACAGAGTGCAGGGGTCAGTGGTACGTGACACAGAGTGCAGGGGTCAGTGGTATGTGACACAGAGTTCATAGCTCATTAGTAGGTACTGCAGAGTGCAGGGGTCAGTAGTACATGACACAGAGTGCAGGGGTCAGTAGTACGTGACACGGAGTGCAGGGGTCAGTAGTACGTGACACAGAGTGCAGGGGTCAGTAGTACGTGACACAGAGTGCAGGGGTCAGTAGTACGTGACACAGAGTGCAGGGGTCAGTGGTACGTGACACAGAGTGCAGGGGTCAGTGGTATGTGACACAGAGTTCATAGCTCATTAGTAGGTACTACAGAGTGCAGGGGTCAGTAGTACATGACACGGAGTGCAGGGGTCAGTAGTACATGACACAGAGTGCTGGGGCCAATAGTACGAGAGTGCAGGGGTCAGTGGTACGTGACACAGAGTGCAGGGGTCAGTGGTACGTGACACAGTGCAGGGGTCAGTGGTATGTGAGATAGAGTGCAGGGGTCAGTGGCACGTGACGCGGAGTGCAGGGGTCAGTGGCACGTGACGCGGAGTGCAGGGGTCAGTGGCACGTGACGCGGAGTGCAGGGGTCAGTGGCACGTGACGCGGAGTGCAGGGGTCAGTGGCACGTGACACAGAGTGCAGGGGTCAGTAGTACGTGACACGGAGTGCAGGGGTCAGTAGTAAGTAATGCAGAGTTCAGAGGACAGTAGTACCTAGTACAGAGTGCAGGGGTCAGTAGTACATGACACGGAGTGCAGGGGTCAGTAGTACATGACACAGAGTGCATGGATCAGTAGTAAGTAATGCAGAGTTCAGAGGACAGTAGTACCTAGTACAGAGTGCAGGGGTCAGTGTTATGTAATGAAGAGTGCAGGGGTCAGTAGTACGTGACGCAGAGTGCAGGGGTCAGTAGTACGTGACGCAGAGTGCAGGGGTCAGTAGTACGTGACGCAGAGTGCAGGGGTCAGTAGTAAGTAATGCAGAGTTCAGAGGACAGTAGTACCTAGTACAGAGTGCAGGGGTCAGTGTTATGTAATGAAGAGTGCAGGGGTCAGTAGTACGTGACGCAGAGTGCAGGTGTCAGTAGTAAGTAATGCAGAGTTCAGAGGACAGTAGTACCTAGTACAGAGTGCAGGGGTCAGTGTTATGTAATGAAGAGTGCAGGGATCTGTAGTAACGCAGAGCACAGGGGTTAGCACAGCGCAGAGGTCAGTAGTAAGTAACATAGAGTTCAGGGGTTGGTAGTTTGCAGCACAGATTTTGGAGGTCAGTAGTGAGTAGCGCACACTCCTGGGGTCAGTCGTATGTAACATAAGGCGCAGGGGTCATTAGTAACACTGTATACAGGGCTCAGTAGTGTAATATAGAGGGCAGGAGGGAGGCAGAGGAGTAAGAAAGGCAGAGTGCAGGGGTTAGTAGTATATAATGCAGAAGTGTGTAACCCATAGTGCAGGGTCAGACTCAGGAGTTTGTAATACAGTGCAGTAGTAATAATAGAGTGCAGGGGTCAGTAGTGTGTAATACAGAGTGCAGGGGTCAGTAGTGTATTATACAGAGTGCAGGGGTCTGTAGTGTGTAGTACAGAGTGCAGGGGTCAGTAGTGTGTAATACAGAGTGCAGGGGTCAGTAGTGTATTATACAGAGTGCAGGGGTCTGTAGTGTGTAGTACAGAGTGCAGGGGTCAGTAGTGTGTAATACAGAGTGCAGGGGTCAGTAGTGTATTATACAGAGTGCAGGGGTCAGTAGTGTGTAATACAGAGTGCAGGGGTCTGTAGTGTGTAGTACAGAGTGCAGGGGTCTGTAGTGTGTAATACAGAGTGCAGGAGTCAGTAGTGTGTAATACAGAGTGCAGGAGTCAGTAGTGTGTAATACAGAGTGCAGGGGTCTGTAGTGTGTAGTACAGAGTGCAGGGGTCAGTAGTGTATTATACAGAGTGCAGGGGTCAGTAGTGTGTAATACAGAGTGCAGGGGTCT
This sequence comes from Staurois parvus, assembly GCF_062004578.1. Lineage (NCBI taxonomy): Eukaryota > Metazoa > Chordata > Amphibia > Anura > Ranidae > Staurois > Staurois parvus. The sequence continues at coordinate 256,716 of NW_028319866.1, forward strand.
GTAGTGTGTAATACAGAGTGCAGGGGTCAGTAGTGTGTAGTACAGAGTGCAGGGGTCAGTAGTGTGTAATACAGAGTGCAGGGGTCAGAGTGCAGGAGTCAGTAGTGTATTATACAGAGTGCAGGGGTCAGTAGTGTGTAATACAGAGTGCAGGGGTCAGTAGTGTGTAATACAGAGTGCAGGGGTCTGTAGTGTGTAATACAGAGTGCAGGGGTCAGTAGTGTATTATACAGAGTGCAGGGGTCTGTAGTGTGTAGTACAGTGTGCAGGGTCAGTAGTGTGTAATACAGAGTGCAGGGGTCAATAGTGTGTAATACAGAGTGCAGGGGTCTGTAGTGTGTAATACAGAGTGCAGGGGTCTGTAGTGTGTAATACAGAGTGCAGGGGTCTGTAGTGTGTAATACAGAGTGCAGGGGTCAGTAGTGTGTAATACAGAGTGCAGAGGACAGTAGTGTGTAGTACAGAGTGCAGGGGTCAGTAGCGTGTAATACAGAGTGCAGAGGTCAGAAGCGTGTAATACAGAGTGCAGAGGTCAGAAGCGTGTAATACAGAGTGCAGGGGTCTGTAGCGTGTAGTACAGAGTGCAGGGGTCTGTAGCGTGTAGTACAGTGTGCAGGGTCTGTAGCGTGTAATGTACAGAGTGCAGGAGTCAGTAGCGTGTAATACAGAGTGCAGGGGTCAAACGTGTTTTAAGCAGAGCACAGTGGTGCAGCGGCACCTGACAGAGCAGGTGAAGTCCTCCCAGGTCTCCCTTCTCTGCAATGCCTTTTGCTGCCTCTGAGGTCTGAGGTCCTGCAGGGGGTCACAGTCTGTCACATGGCCATGATTGACGAATGCCTGACCCTCGGCATAGAAGGTCCAGTCATATCAACGGAATGTGTGAGCACAGACAGTTTGTATGAATGAATGTTCAGAAGGTGACGGTTCCACGTGAGGACACGCTCTTCTTTCAGAAATGGCGCAGGTGGCGGGGTGCGCGTCCTGTGTGCGCAGACAGATAACATTGTTGGTTGGTACAATGACACGGCACTACAATGGCCGCCACGCCACCATTCACCGAGCGAGCCACCAAAGTGGCCAGATAAGCACAACACATCTATTTTTAGCCCTGTACCCACTGTCCCCCCCCCCCCCCCACTCATTTTAGTGTATTAATACACCAGAGGCAGCGCAGGCACGTGGCGGGTGGCTGGGGACATTTTTTGGGAGTCCCCAGACAGTCCTGCGTCTTCACTTTGTTCTGTGCTGCATGCATCATTGGGATCACAAAAGTGACTCCAAATTCTGCTGCTGGAAGCATTATCCTTGACACCTGAAAGCATTCCCAACGTTCCCACCTGGAACCATTCCCAATGTTACAAACATAACCACAAACAATGAAACACTCCTACAAATATAACCACAAACAATGAAACACTCCTACATATATATATATAACCACAAACAATGAAACACTTCTACAAATATAACCACAAACAATGAAACACTTCTACAAATATAACCACAAACAATGAAACACTTCTACAAATATAATTGCAAACAATGTAACACTCCTACAAATATAACCGAAAACAATGCAACACTTCTACAAATATAACCACAAACAATGAAACACTCCTACAAATATAACCGCAAACAATGCAACACTCCTACAAACATAACCACAAACAATGAAACACTCCTACAAATATAACCGCAAACAATGCAACACTTCTACAAATATAACCGCAAACAATGCAACACTCCTACAAATATAACCGCAAACAATGCAACACTTCTACAAATATAACCGCAAACAATGAAACACTCCTACAAATATAACCGCAAACAATGCAACACTTCTACAAATATAACCGCAAACAATGAAACACTCCTACAAATATAACCGCAAACAATGCAACACTCCTACAAATATAACCGCAAACAATGCAACACTCCTACAAACATAACCACAAACAATGCAACACTTCTACAAATATAACCGCAAACAATGCAACACTCCTACAAATATAACTGCAAACAATGAGACACTCCTACATAGATAGCCACAAACAATGAGACACTCCTACATATATAACCGCAAACAATGAAACACTCCTACATATATAACCGCAAACAATGAAACACTCCTACATATATAACCGCAAACAATGAGACACTCCTACATATATAACCGCAAACAATGAAACACTCCTACATATATAACCGCAAACAATGAAACACTCCTACATATATAACCGCAAACAATGAAACACTCCTACAAATATAACCGCAAACAATGAAACACTCCTACAAACATAACCGCAAACAATGAGACACTCCTACATATATAACCACAAACAATGCAACACTCCTACATAGATAGCCACAAACCATGCAACACTTCTACAAATATAACCACAAACAATAAAACACTCCTACAAATATAACCACAAACAATGAAACACTCCTACATATATAACCGCAAACAATGCAACACTCCTACAAACATAACCGCAAACAATGCAACACTCCTACATATATAACCGCAAACAATGCAACACTCCTACAAACATAACCGCAAACAATGAAACACTCCTACATATATAACCGCAAACAATGCAACGCTCCTACAAACATAACCGCAAACAATGAAACACTCCTACATATATAACCGCAAACAATGCAACACTCCTACAAACATAACCACAAACAATGAAATACTCCTACATATATAACCACAAACAATGAAACACTCCTACATATATAACCGCAAACAATGAAACACTCCTACAAACATAACCGCAAACAATGAAACACTCCTACATATATAACCACAAACAATGCAACACTCCTACATATATATATATAACCACAAACAATGCAACACTCCTACATATATAACTGCAAACAATGCAACACTCCTACATATATAACCGCAAACAATGAAACACTCCTACAAACATAACCGCAAACAATGAAACACTCCTACATATATAACCACAAACAATGCAACACTCCTACATATATAACCACAAACAATGAAACACTCCTACAAACATAACCACAAACAATGCAACACTCCTACAAACATAACCACAAACAATGAAACACTCCTATAGTGTTTGGTGAATGCTGGAGAGGTGAACCCTCTGATAGTTGACATCATCTCTGTGCCAGCATTCCAATATTCTAGGAGAACAGAATATTTAGTCCACTTTTAGGTGGACTGTCCCTTTAAGAAGCTGTGCTGCACACAATGTGAATTGTAGAGTCGGCGGCTCCTTCTCCCTCGTCACATTTCTTCCTCGCTGCGTCTTGTCAGCCAGGTTGGGGCAGGTGGTGGAGCGCAGTGATGGCGGGAAGCCTCATACAAGGTGGGAGGGAGCTTGTGTGCGAGAAGTAATGAAACGATAAATAAAGCGGAGGAGCGCGGCGCGGAGAACGTTCCCCATTACTGCTGGAAGACAAAGAAATAAAATCCCACAACGTGAGCGCCGAGCGATCTCTGGATGGTCATAAACCGCATTAACCCTCTATAGTGAGGAGGAAGAATTGTCTCCAGTCCGGAGTACCTCCACAGGGACAGTATACCCCACTCTGGGGGAGTCTATCTACATGGACCCCCACCAACTCCCATCACAGGCGTTGTAGAGGGGTTGTAGATCATTGTAGAGGAGTTGTAGAGCATTGTAGAGGAGTTGTAGAACATTGTAGAGGGGTTGTAGATCATTGTAGAGGAGTTGTAGAGCATTGTAGAGGAGTTTTAGAACATTGTAGAGGGGTTGTAGAGCATTGTAGAGGAGTTGTAGAACATTGTAGAGGAGTTGTAGAGCATTGTAGAGGAGTTGTAGAGGAGTTGTAGAGCATTGTAGAGGAGTTGTAGAGCATTGTAGAGGGGTTGTAGAACATTGTAGAGGAGTTGTAGAACATTGTAGAGGGGTTGTAGAACAATGTAGAGGAGTTGTAGAGCATTGTAGAGGAGTTGTAGAACATTGTAGAGGGGTTGTAGAGCATTGTAGAGGAGTTGTAGAACATTGTAGAGGAGTTGTAGAACATTGTAGAGGGGTTGTAGAGCATTGTAGAGGAGTTGTAGAGCATTGTAGAGGAGTTGTAGAGCAATGTAGAGGAGTTGTAGAACATTGTAGAGAGGTTGTAGAGCATTGTAGAGGAGTTGTAGAGGGGTTGTAGAGCATTGTAAAGGGGTTGTAGAGCATTGTAGAGGGGTTGTAGAGCATTGTAGAGGGGTTGTAGAGCATTGTAGAGGAGTTGTAGAGCATTGTAGAGGGGTTGTAGAGCATTGTAGAGGAGTTGTAGAGCATTGTAGAGGAGTTGTAGAGCATTGTAGAGGAGTTGTAGAGCATTGTAGAGGAGTTGTAGAGCATTGCAGAGGAGTTGTAGAGCATTGCAGAGGAGTTGTAGAGGGGTTGTAGAGCAATGTAGAGGAGTTGTAGAGCAATGTATTGGCACTGTAGAGGAGTTGTAGAGCAATGTAGAGGGGTTGTAGAGCATTGTAGAGGGGTTGTAGAGCATTGTAGAGGAGTTGTAGAACATTGTAGAGGGGTTGTAGAGCATTGTAGAGGAGTTGTAGAGCATTGTAGAGGAGTTTTAGAGCATTGTAGAGGAGTTGTAGAGGGGTTGTAGAACATTGTAGAGGGGTTGTAAAGCATTGTAGAGGGGTTGTAGAGGGGTTGTAGAGCATTGTAGAGGAGTTGTAGAGGGGTTGTAGAGCATTGTAGAGGGGTTGTAGAGGGGTTGTAGAGCATTGTAGAGGGGTTGTAGAGCATTGTAGAGGGGTTGTAAAGCATTGTAGAGGGGTTGTAGAGCATTGTAGAGGAGTTGTAGAACATTGTAGAGGGGTTGTAGAACATTGTAAAGGAGTTGTAGAGCATTGTAGAGGAGTTGTAGAGCATTGTAGAGGAGTTGTAGAGGGGTTGTAGAGCAATGTAGAGGAGTTGTAGAGCATTGTAGAGGAGTTGTAGAGCAATGTAGAGGGATTGTAGAACATTGTAGAGGGGTTGTAGAGCATTGTAGAGGAGTTGTAGAGCATTGTAGAGGAGTTGTAGAGCAATGTAGAGGAGTTGTAGAGCAATGTATTGGCACTGTAGAGGAGTTGTAGAGCAATGTAGAGGGGTTGTAGAGCAATGTAGAGGGGTTGTAGAGCATTGTAGAGGAGTTGTAGAGCATTGTAGAGGGGTTGTAGAGGAGTTGTAGAGCAATGTATTGGCACTGTAGAGGAGTTGTAGAGCAATGTATTGGCACTGTAGAGGAGTTGTAGAGCATTGTAGAGGGGTTGTAGAGCGTTGTAGAGCATTGTAGAGGGGTTGTAGAGCAATGTAGAGGAGTTGTAGAGCATTGTAGAGGGGTTGTAGAGCAATGTAGAGGAGTTGTAGAGCAATGTATTGGCACTGTAGAGTGCACACACTCCGCTGATCCTGCTATGGAATATGGCAGCACAGTGCTAGGAGAGTGACAACACACTTCACAAACTGCACTCCTACAACCCCCTTCTGTCTCCCCTGCCAGGGTTCTCTAGGTCCGGGTCACACAAGCGGTTTTATGGAAGCTCTCCTTACAATTTTTGCTACTATGAACACCTAATCTGCAGTCAATGACAAGTCCATGCCCAGGGGAGGACTGACAACTCATGGGGCCCTTGGGCAATAGGGGATCATGGGGCCCCTGTGTCCTTGCCCAAACTCAAAAAAGCCTATGAAAAAGATACTAGGGGAATCTCATGGGGCCCCCTACCGACCCCGGGCCCTCGGGCAGTGCCTGAGTTCATGTCCTCAGTCCGCCCCTGTCCATGTCCCAGACGTCTCCAGTGATTGGTGGCTCCGTGGCTGACCAATGACTTTTGTAGTGTCACCATCTGTAGTACTTACTTGTGTCAGTTCATTGTGTGAAATTCAGACTCATGAATTTGGGTGTTCCGAAGCAAATTGGAACTTCAATGATATTGTGGCCCTTCCAATTCCCTTCTGGAGAAAGTGACCAAAAAATGTTCCAAAGGACGTCCCAGCCTTTGTCTTATATCTGCTGTACCATGACTGCCAGTCCCACCAAATCTCCCCCCTTCCATCCTGGTGGCCCCAGTAGGATTTTTGAAGGAAGTGTCTCAGGCAATTTTCTGGTCCAGGAGCCTCCCAAACCATTCTGCACAATTTGGTATCACTTGGGTCACATTCAGCTGGACACTTCTGTTCTAATGAGTGCCACGTAGACTCCCCAAGATTTATATCTACATACAGTGGGGATGGAAAGTTTGGGCACCCCAGCTAAAAATGTGTATTAATGTGCATAAAGAAGCCAAGGAAAGATGGAAAAATCTCCAAAAGGCATCAAATTTTAGATTAGACATTCTTATAATATGTCAACAAAAGTTAGATTTTTTTTCCATCATTTACACTTTCAAAATAACAGAAAACAAAAAAATGGCGTCTGCAAAAGTTTGGGCCCCCTGCAGAGTTAATATCTTGTACGGCCCCCTTTGGCAAGTATCACGGCTTGTAAACGCTTTTTGTAGCCAGCCAAGAGTCTTTCAATTCTTGTTTGAGGTATCTTTGCCCATTCTTCCTTACAAAAGTCTTCCAGTTCTTTGAGATTTCTGGGCTGTCTGTCACGCACGGCTCTTTTAAGGTCTATCCATAGATTTTCAATGATGTTGAGGTCAGGAGATTGTGAAGGCCATGGCAAAACCTTCCGTTTACGCCTCTTGATGTAATCCCCCGTGGATTTCGAGGTGTGTTTAGGATCATTATCCATTTGTAGAAGCCATCCTCTCTTTAACTTCAGCTTTTTCACAGATGGCATCAAGTTACCATCCAAAATTTGCTGAGATTTTATTGAATCCATTTTTCCTTCTACTCGTGAGATGTTCCCCGTGCCACTGGCTGCAACACAACCCCAAAGCATGATTGATCCAACCCCATGCTTCACAGTTGGACAGAGGTTCTTTTCATTCAATTCTGTGCCCCTTCTTCTCCAAACGTACCTTTGCTCATTCCAGCCAAAAAGTTCAATTTTAACCTCATCGGTCCACAGAACTTGTTTCCAAAATGCATCAGGCTTGTCTATATGTTCATTTGCAAAGTTCAAACGATGATTTTTGTGGTGAGGACGTAGAAGAGGTTTTCTTCTGATGACTCTTCCATGAAGACCATATTTGTACAAGTATCTCTTTATAGTGGAATAGTGACCACAACTCCAGTGTCTGCCAGATCTTTCTGGAGGGATCGTGCAGTCAAACGTGGGTTTTGAATTGTTTTTCTCACAGTCCTGCGAGCTGTTCTGTCTGATATTTTTCTTGGTCTTCCAGATCTTGCTTTAACTTCCACTGTTCCTGATGACTGCCATTTCTTAATGACATTCCGAACAGAGGATATTGACATCTGAAAACGCTTTGCTATCTTCTTATAGCCTTCTCCAGCTTTGTGAGCGTCAACTATTTTCAGTTTCAGTTTTCTAGACCACTGCTTAGAAGAACCCATGGTGCTGATTGTTGGGGCAAGGTCAGATGAGTCGGGGCATTTAAAACCTTTGAGATTGACATCACCTGGTCTTCCCAGACGATGATTGAGAACAATCCATGACACTGGCAGGTCTCAGCTTGGCAAAGGGGGCAGTGCATGCTATAAATTCTGCAGGGGGCCCAAACTTTTGCAGACGCCATTTTTTTGTTTTCTGTTATTTTGAAAGTGTAAATGATGGAAATAAAATCTAACTTTTGTTGACAGATTATAAGAATGTCTAATCTGTAATTTGATGCCTTTTGGAGATTTTTCCATCTTTCCTTGGCTTCTTTATGCACATTAATACACATTTTTAGCTGGGGTGCCCAAACTTTCGATCCCCACTGTAGACATCCTTCATCCAATCACCATGGGATGTGTCAAGGCAGATGTTGATTGCCCAAGTCCAGGATGGGAGGTGTGAAAGCTGTGTTACCACACTGTTATAGCTCCATAATCCCATCCGTGGATGTTAATCCTTCCATTCAAATGACTAAGTGTGTGAAGTGTTGTCAGACAGCCGCTGTAGAGATGATAAAACCACATTATATGTTGAAAACAGATGGTGCTGAAGGCCCCCACTCCCCCGTTCAGTGATGGTTTTTCCACTTTGACGTAGATGGACTGTTTCGTGCCTCTTGTGAACCATCTGCCTTGACACGTTCGTTGGTGATTAGGTTGATGCTGGTGCTGCCCACGTGGATATAAATGTTGGAGTATCTTCCCAATATTGACCAGGACTGGAGAAGCAGCTTGGAGAAGCTATGGAACGTCCTAAAAATGTTCGAACAGGTCCAGTTCAATGTAACTACTGCTGGTATCAGGGGTGGACTGACCATTCGAGCACTCGGGCACTGCCCGAGGGCCCGGGGTCAGTAGGGGGCCCCATGAGATGACCCTGGTACCTTTCATTGGCTTTTTCATAGGCTTTTTTGGGTGTGGGCGAGGACACAGGGGCCCCATGATCCCCTATTGCCCGGGGGTCCCATGAGTTGTCATTCCGCCCCTGGCTAGCATGACCATGACCTGGATTATGGAGAACCTTCACAGGCAGGACTTTGAACCATATTTCTGCTCTGTAGTCAGGGCTGGAACAAGGGGTGGGCAAGAGGGGCAGCTGCCCTGGGTGCAGAGAAGCAAGGGGGCAAAGAACAGATGCAGGGTAGCACACTCTTTCTATGGCATGTACTGTATTGACAATGGGGGAAGGGGGTACAATTCCGGATCCTTGCCCTGGCCACTGGCCAACCCTGTCCCAGTACTGTCTGTAGTACACATTTTTTTTTTTGCAAATTACAACTTTTTGAGGTTTACAAATGTTTTAAAAGTTGTTTCCAACCAAAATGGATAAACCTTTAGAAGTTTGTTCATCTCTACTTCCTAGATATTGTTCGTTACAGCTTCAGCTTTGTATCGGGTACCAATCACCAGAGGTCTGTAGGAGCTACACAATTGGTGCCGTGGTCCTTGGTGCACTTCTCTGCATTGATGGCTCCCACTGTGAGCTCTCTTCCTCCTCCCACCTAGGCACCTCCCTCCTCATTCATTACCTGACATCAGGGGTGTCAAACTCAACGTCATCGCTGCATCAGCATTATGGTTGCCCTCAAGGGCTGGTTGTATCTGCGAGACTAGATGTCCAGAGCTCTATGGGGCTGGTTGTATCTGCGAGACTAGATGTCCAGAGCTCTATGGGGCTGGTTGTATCTGCGAGACTAGATGTCCAGAGCTCTATGGGGCTGGTTGTATCTGCGAGACTAGATGTCCAGAGCTCTATGGGGCTGGTTGTATCTGCGAGACTAGATGTCCAGAGCTCTATGGGGCTGGTTGTATCTGCGAGACTAGATGTCCAGAGCTCTATGGGGCTGGCTGTATCTGCGAGACTAGATGTCCAGAGCTCTATGGGGCTGGTTGTATCTGCGAGACTAGATGTCCAGAGCTCTATGGGGCTGGTTGTATCTGCGAGACTAGATGTCCAGAGCTCTATGGGGCTGGCTGTATCTGCGAGACTAGATGTCCAGAGCTCTATGGGGCTGGCTGTATCTGCGAGACTAGATGTCCAGAGCTCTATGGGGCTGGTTGTATCTGCGAGACTAGATGTCCAGAGCTCTATGGGGCTGGTTGTATCTGCGAGACTAGATGTCCAGAGCTCTATGGGGCTGGTTGTATCTGCGAGACTAGATGTCCAGAGCTCTATGGGGCTGGTTGTATCTGCGAGACTAGATGTCCAGAGCTCTATGGGGCTGGTTGTATCTGCGAGACTAGATGTCCAGAGCTCTATGGGGCTGGTTGTATCTGCGAGACTAGATGTCCAGAGCTCTATGGGGCTGGTTGTATCTGCGAGACTAGATGTCCAGAGCTCTATGGGGCTGGTTGTATCTGCGAGACTAGATGTCCAGAGCTCTATGGGGCTGGCTGTATCTGCGAGACTAGATGTCCAGAGCTCTATGGGGCTGGTTGTATCTGCGAGACTAGATGTCCAGAGCTCTATGGGGCTGGTTGTATCTGCGAGACTAGATGTCCAGAGCTCTATGGGGCTGGTTGTATCTGCGAGACTAGATGTCCAGAGCTCTATGGGGCTGGTTGTATCTGCGAGACTAGATGTCCAGAGCTCTATGGGGCTGGTTGTATCTGCGAGACTAGATGTCCAGAGCTCTATGGGGCTGGTTGTATCTGCGAGACTAGATGTCCAGAGCTCTATGGGGCTGGTTGTATCTGCGAGACTAGATGTCCAGAGCTCTATGGGGCTGGCTGTATCTGCGAGACTAGATGTCCAGAGCTCTATGGGGCTGGTTGTATCTGCAAGACTAGATGTCCAGAGCTCTATGGGGCTGGTTGTATCTGCAAGACTAGATGTCCAGAGCTCTATGGGGCTGGTTGTATCTGCAAGACTAGATGTCCAGAGCTCTATGGGGCTGGTTGTATCTGCAAGACTAGTTGTCCAGAGCACCCCACCCGTTAGATGTCAATACCTCTCCCACCATCAGAATTCAAGAGCTCCTCCACCTTCCCTTCCATCACAGTGCCCCCCCCTTACCTTGTGCCGCTGTTGGGAAGAGGCTGAGGGCATAGCTGGGAAGTGGAAAGTGCAGGGTCTCAAGGAGGACCAGAGGAGGGCTGGAGGCTTCCGAATGCTGAGGCCATGGGAGTTGGAGATGAGGGGGTGCTGCGGGTGCACAGAGAGGCACAGGATCTGTAGGAGGAGTTACGTCCTTCTCTCTGACAAGGGGGGTGCCGCAGCTGCAGGAGAGGTGCAAGGGCCAAATAAGATGGCCTGCAGGCCTTGTGGTTGACACAGTTGCCCTACGTCACCAGTTGACGCCATTGGGTGGGGAGCTGGGTTTGGTCTCCTATAATCCAAGGCCTGAACAGATGGCAGCATAGCGTTGGGATGAAATGGTCGGTTTTGGAACCTTACTACTTCTGTCACTTTATGTACAGATGACATCATAACACAGTTGTGTCCAATCAGCTTTGTACTAAGAAGCGAAATCATTTGCCACGTGAAGGGTGTTGTGGTTTATCCTTCACGTGGACAAAGTGTTTCATATCTAGCTCCACCAGTACGTGACGCTAACAATCTGCCTCCTTCTTCTCCTGCAGGTCCTGTCACTGGGAGCAGACGTCCTTCCCGAATACAAACTGCAAGCTCCTCGTATCCATAAATGGACCATCCTCCACTACAGTCCCTTTAAAGCCGTCTGGGACTGGCTGATCCTCCTGCTGGTCATCTACACGGCCATCTTCACCCCTTACTCGGCTGCCTTCCTTCTGAACGACCAGGAAGAGTCATCCAATGAAAACTGCAGCTATTCCTGCAACCCACTGAGCGTGGTGGACCTTATCGTGGACATCATGTTCATCATCGACATCCTCATTAACTTCCGCACCACCTACGTCAACTCCAACGAAGAAGTGGTCAGCCACCCAGGCAAAATCGCCATCCATTACTTCAAAGGCTGGTTCCTCATCGACATGGTGGCCGCCATACCCTTCGACCTCTTGATCTTTGGCTCTGGAACCGAGGAGGTAAGCACCACGTGTGGCTCCTTTTGGTCACTGGCTGCCCTGTCCACATGCTACACTGGCTTTCTGCCGCCATGCAGGCCACACAGTTTGGGCCCTAAAGACGTGAAGGTGTCTTTGCCTAGCACAGGACTGTACACACAACACGGAGGTCTATCACCCTGTCCTGTCTGGCTTCTCTGGAATGAATCTTCTCCTATCTCTATACTTCCTGATAATGAATATTTTCCTACTTCCTGTTGAGGTTACAGAACTGTCAATCCCGAAGTAACTGTCACCTGTCAGTGTTATAATGGCACTATGCTCCTCCCCAGTCTAAGATGCAGAACCAAATGCTGAGATGTCCACCAAGGCCCCTGGGGCCCTGAACCTGGGGTACTCTACTATGCAAATCTCAGAATGAATTGTCACATCCCCTCTGATACAGCCTACTCCTGGCCCATCACTGTGAGGAGAGGCTTGATTGGCCGATTGGAAGAAATTAAAGGTCATGTGATCTCTCCAAACCATTAGAAAGTACTGAAGTTTGCATATTGGACCTTCCTGAGGGCCCCATAGTACTGGGGAGATGTGTAATGCTTTGCACTTTACTTGTGAAATTCATTATAATACTGACAGGTTTAAGGTTTACCAAACACAGGTGAGAGGGGTGTGGTCAGATATTACAGGTACAGTGCAGGTGAGAGGGGGTGTGGTCAGATATTACAGGTAGTGACAGGTGAGAGGGGTGTGGTCAGATATTACAAGTACAGTGAGAGGGGTGTGGTCAGATATTACAGATACAGTGAGAGGTGAGAGGGGTGTGGTCAGATATTACAGGAACGGTGAGAGGGGTGTGGTCAGATATTACAGGTACAGTGACAGATGAGAGGGGTGTGGTCAGATATTACAAGTACAGTGACAGGTGAGAGGGGTGTGGTCAGATATTACAAGTACAGTGACAGGTGAGAGGGGTGTGGTCAGATATTACAAGTACAGTGACAGGTAAGAGGGGTGTGATCAAATATTACAGGTACAGTGACAGGTGAGAGGGGGTGTGGTCAGATATTACAAGTACAGTGACAGGTAAGAGGGGTGTGATCAAATATTACAGGTACAGTGACAGGTGAGAGGGGGTGTGGTCAGATATTACAAGTACAGTGACAGGTAAGAGGGGTGTGATCAAATATTACAGGTACAGTGACAGGTGAGAGGGGGTGTGGTCAGATATTACAAGTACAGTGACAGGTGAGAGGGGTGTGGTCAGATATTACAAGTACAGTGACAGGTGAGAGGGGTGTGGTCAGATATTACAGGTACAGTGACAGGTGAGAGGGGTGTGGTCTGATATTACAGGTACAGTGACAGGTGAGAGGGGTGTGGTCAGATATTACAGGTACAGTGACAGGTGAGAGGGGTGTGGTCAGATATTACAGGTACAGTGGCAGGTGAGAGGGGTGTGGTCAGATATTACAGGTACAGTGACAGGTGAGAGAGGTGTGGTCATATATTACAAGTACAGTGAGAGGGGTGTGGTCAGATATTGCAGGTACAATGACAGATGAGAGGGGTGTGGTCAGATATTACAGGTACAGTGACAGGTGATAGGGGTGTGGTCAGATATTACAGGTACAGTGACAAGTGAGAGGGGTGTGGTCATATATTACAGGTACAGTGAGAGGGGTGTGGTCAGATATTACAGGTACAATGACAGATGAGAGGGGTGTGGTCTGATATTACAGGTACAGTGACAGGTGAGAGGGGTGTGGTCAGATATTACAGGTAGTGACAGGTGAGGGGGGTGTGGTCAGATATTACAGGTACAGTGACAGGTGAGAGGGGTGTGGTCATATATTACAAGTACAGTGACAGGTGAGAGGGGTGTGGTCATATATTACAAGTACAGTGACAGGTGAGAGGGGTGTGGTCATATATTACAGGTACAGTGAGAGGGGTGTGGTCAGATATTACAGGTAGTGACAGGTGAGAGGGGTGTGGTCAGATATTACAGGTACAGTGTGAGGGGTGTGGTCAGATATTACAGGTACAGTGACAAGTGAGAGGGGTGTGGTCAGATATTACAGGTACAGTGAGAGGGGGTGTGGTCAGATATTACAGGTACAGTGACAGGTGAGAGGGGTGTGGTCAGATATTACAGATACCGTGACAGGTGAGAGGGGTGTGGTCAGATATTACAGGTACAGTGACAGGTGAGAGGGGTGTGGTCAGATATTACAGGTACAGTGAGAGGGGGTGTGGTCAGATATTACAGGTACAGTGACAGGTGAGAGGGGTGTGGTCAGATATTACAAGTACAGTGACAGGTGAGAGGGGTGTGGTCAGATATTACAGGTACAGTGACAGGTGAGAGGGGTGTGGTCAGATATTACAGGTACAGTGACAGGTGAGAGGGGTGTGGTCAGATATTACAGGTACAGTGAGAGGGGTGTGGTCAGATATTACAGGTACAATGACAGGTGGGAGGGGTGTGGTCAGATATTACAGGTACAGTGAGAGGGGTGTGATCTGATATTACAGGTACAGTGACAGGTACAGTGAGAGGGGTGTGGTCAGATATTACAGGTACAGTGAGAGGGGTGTGGTCAGATATTACAGGTACAATGACAGGTGAGAGGGGTGTGGTCAGATATTACAGGTACAGTGAGAGGGGTGTGGTCTGATATTACAGGTACAGTGACAGGTGAGAGGGGTGTGGTCAGATATTACAGGTACAGTGACAGGTGAGAGGGGTGTGGTCAGATATTACAGGTACAGTGTGAGGGGTGTGGTCAGATATTACAGGTACAGTGACAGGTGAGAGGGGTGTGGTCAGATATTACAGGTACAGTGACAGGTGAGAGGGGTGTGGTCAGATATTACAGGTACAGTGACAGGTGAGAGGGGGTGTGGTCAGATATTACAGGAACAGTGACAGGTGAGAGGGGTGTGGTCAGATATTACAGGTACAGTGACAGGTGAGAGGGGTGTGGTCAGATATTACAGGTACAGTGACAGGTGAGAGGAGGTGTGGTCAGATATTACAGGTACAGTGACAGGTGAGAGGGGGTGTGGTCAGATAATATGGGTAGACTGAGAAGATGTGGTCACATGTTGCATGGTATGAGCTTGCAGTTCCATTGTTGCAGGTGTGTTGGGATCCCCTCTCTGCTTTATTAGCAAATGTCATGGGGTGGTGGAGGTGATGGGAGGTGATGGAAGTAGTGGAGGTGATGGAAGTGGTGGAGGTGATGGGAGGTGATGGAAGTGGTGGAGGTGATGGGTGTGGTGGAGGTGACGGGAGGTGATGGAAGTGGTGGAGGTGATGGAGGTGGTGGAGGTGATGGAAGTGGTGGAGGTGTTGGAAGTGGTGGAGATGATGGAAGTGATGGAGGTGGTGGAGGTGATGGAAGTGGTGGAGGTGATGGAGATGTTGGAAGTGGTGGAGGTGATGGAAGTGGTGGAGATGATGGAAGTGGTGGAGGTGATGGAGGTGATGGAGGTGGTGGAGGTGATGGAAGTGGTGGAGGTGTTGGAGGTGTTGGAGGTGATGGAAGTGGTGGAGGTGATGGGAGGTGATGAAAGTGGTGGAGGTGGTGGAGGTGATGGAAGTGGTGGAGGTGATGGAAGTGGTGGAGGTGTTGGAAGTGTTGGAGGTGATGGAAGTGGTGGAGGTGATAGAAGTGGTGGAGGTGATGGGAGGTGATGGAGGTGATGGAAGTGGTGGAGGTGATGGAAGTGTTGGAGGTGATGGAAGTGGTGGAGGTGATAGAAGTGGTGGAGGTGATGGGAGGTGATGGAGGTGATGGAAGTGGTGGAGGTGATGGAAGTGGTGGAGGTGTTGGAAGTGTTGGAGGTGATGGAAGTGGTGGAGGTGATAGAAGTGGTGGAGGTGATGGGAGGTGATGAAAGTGGTGGAGGTGGTGGAGGTGATGGAAGTGGTGGATGTGATGGGAGGTGATGAAAGTGGTGGAGGTGGTGGAGGTGATGGAAGTGGTGGATGTGATGGGAGGTGATGGAAGTGGTGGAGGTGATGAAAGTGGTGGAGGTGATGGGAGGTGATGGAAGTGGTGGAGGTGATAGAAGTGGTGGAGGTGATCGGAGGTGATGAAAGTGGTGGAGGTGGTGGAGGTGATGGAAGTGGTGGATGTGATGGAAGTGGTGGAGGTGATGGAAGTGGTGGAGGTGATGGAGGTGGTGGAGGTGATGGGATGTGATGGGAGGTAATGGAAGTGGTGGAGGTGATGGAAGTGGTGGAGGTGATGGAGGTGTTGGAAGTGGTGGAGGTGATGAAAGTGGTGCAGGTGATGGAAGTGATGGAGGTGGTGGAGGTGATGGAAGTGGTGGAGGTGATGGAAGTGGTGGAGGTGATGGAAGTGATGGAGGCGGTGGAGCTGATGGAAGTGATGGAGGCGGTGGAGGTGATGGAGGCGGTGGAGGTGTTGGAAGTGGTGGAGGTGTTGGAAGTGATGGAAGTGGTGGAGGTGATGGAGGTGATGGAAGTGGCGGAGGTGATGGAAGTGGTGGAGGTGATGGAGGTGATGGAGGTGGCGGAGGTGATGGAAGTGGTGGAGGTGATGGAGGTGATGGAAGTGGCGGAGGTGATGGAAGTGGTGGAGGTGATGGAGGTGATGGAAGTGGCGGAGGTGATGGAAGTGGTGGAGGTGGTGGAGGTGATGGAGGTGATCGACCACTACTGGTCATTCTCCTCCTCCACCATCTCTCATTCCTCGCTCATCTCTCACCCATTACTGGTCATTCTCCTCCTCGCTCATCTGTCATGAATGAAGAGGCGGACGCTGTGTGATGTAGAGTCTGTCAGGTTGGACGATCGCCGGGTTGGCTCCTCTGTATCCGGCGCTCCTCGTGCTGCTCCTGGCTCTGTGCTCTTCGCTCTCCATGGCTGCCGCTTCGCTCCTCTGACTGTACAGAACATGTCTGTGATGGGGGGATGGGAGATAGAGGACACCATGGATGGTCAGAGAGTGAGGCCGGGGGAGACAGTCTGTCACTTGGGATGCTCATTGGTCAGAGAGTGAGCCTGGGTGGAGCAGAACAGTCTGTCACTTGGGATGCTCATTGGTCAGAGAGTGAGCCAGGGTGGAGCAGAACAGTCTGTCACTTAGGATGAGGATGCTCATTGGTCAGAGAGTGAGCCTGGGTGGAGCAGAACAGTCTGTCACTTAGGATGAGGATGCTCATTGGTCAGAGAGTGAGCCAGGGCGGAGCAGAATGGTCTGTCACTTAGCATGAGGATGCTCATTGGTCAGAGAGTGAGTCGGGGTGCAGCAGAACAGTCTGTCACTTAAGATGAGGATGCTCATTGGTCAGAGAGTGAGCCGGGGCGGAGTAGAACAATCTGTCACTTAGGATGCTCATTGGTCAGAGAGTGAGCCGGGGTGGAGTAGAACAGTCTGTCACTTAGGATGCTCATTGGTCAGAGAGTGAGCCGGGGTGGAGCAGAACAGTCTGTCACTTGGGATGCTCATTGGTCAGAGAGTGAGCCGGGGTGGAGCAGAACAGTCTGTCACTTAGGATGAGGATGCTCATTGGTCAGAGAGTGAGTCGGGGTGGAGCAGAACAGTCTGTCACTTAGGATGAGGATGCTCATTGGTCAGAGAGTGAGCCGGGGCGGAGCAGAATGGTCTGTCACTTAGCATGAGGATGCTCATTGGTCAGAGAGTGAGTCGGGGTGCAGCAGAACAGTCTGTCACTTAGGATGAGGATGCTCATTGGTCAGAGAGTGAGCCGGGGCGGAGTAGAACAATCTGTCACTTAGGATGCTCATTGGTCAGAGAGTGAGCCGGGGTGGAGCAGAACAGTCTGTCACTTAGGATGCTCATTGGTCAGAGAGTGAGCCGGGGTGGAGCAGAACAGTCTGTCACTTAGGATGAGGATGCTCATTGGTCAGAGAGTGAGTCAGGGCGGAGTAGAACAGTCTGTCACTTAGGATGCTCATTGGTCAGAGAGTGAGCCGGGGCGGAGCAGAACTGTCTGTCACTTAGGATGAGGATGCTCATTGGTCAGAGAGTGACCCGGTGTGGAGCAGAACAGTCTGTCACTTAGGATGAGGATGCTCATTGGTCAGAGAGTGAGCCGGGGCGGAGCAGAACAGTCTGTCGCTTGGAACACTCATCAGTCAGGAATTGAATGGAAAATTTCTTTCTTTCAAGTTAAGGAAGAGGATCGAGGAAAGTGCAAAGAGCCGCAAAGAGGTAACGTGTCTGTATGGGGGAGGGGGGGTATGATGACTCCATTGTTGTCACAATGTATCACTGATTGTTCCTCATATCACCCCCCGGAGGGGACCTCACTGTCTATACACATTGTTACAAGAGGCGGGCGTTCGGAGGACAGGGCATGCTGGGACTCCACCCAGGTCTGATGGCTCCCCCCAGTGTTCTCTATGTGAACTGACACCATTTCTATCACATGCTGCAGCAGTAATGCCATGGTGGCGCTGCATTGCCAACCGCGGGACGTTCCCCCGTCAGTGATTGGGGAATACCTGGAGCCGGTGGAGGACGTATCAGCGGGACGTTCCCCCCGTCAGTGATTGGGGAATACCTGGAGCCGGTGGAGGACGTATCAGCGGGACGTTCCCCCCGTCAGTGATTGGGGAATACCTGGAGCCGGTGGAGGACGTATCAGCGGGACGTTCCCCCGTCAGTGATTGGGGAATACCTGGAGCCGGTGGAGGACGTATCAGCGGGACGATGTGTATAAACTGCTTTGTGTGCATTCTTCGTCTGGGAATTCTGTGTTCTTCCTTTCTGAATTCAAAGGTTTTTCCACCCCCTGGATGACCTGCCTGTCACCTGGGATGCTCAGTGGTCAGAGAGTGAGGCTGTGGAGTAAGACAGTCTGTCACTTGGGATGCTCAGTGGTCAGAGAGTGAACCTGGGGGGGGTAGGACAATCTGTTACTTAGGATGCTCGTTGGTCAGAGATTTAGCCAGGGTGGAGCAGAACTGTCTGTCATTTAGGATGTTTCATGGTCAGAGAGTGAGACTGGGGAGTAGGTCAGTCTGTCACTTGGGATGCTCAGTGGTCAGAGAGTGAGACTGGAAAGTAGGTCAGCCTGTCACCTGGGATGCTCAGTGGTCAGAGAGTGAGACTGGGGAGTAGGTCAGTCTGTCACTAGGGATGCTCAGTGGTCAGAGAGTGAGACTGGGGAGTAGGTCAGTCTGTCACTTGGGATGCTCAGTGGTCAGAGAGTGAGACTGGGGAGTAGGTCAGTCTGTCACTAGGGATGCTCAGTGGTCAGAGAGTGAGACTGGGGAGTAGGTCAGTCTGTCACTAGGGATGCTCAGTGGTCAGAGAGTGAGACTGGGGAGTAGGTCAGTCTGTCACTTGGGATGCTCATTGGTCAGAGAGTGAGACTGGGGAGTAGGTCAGTCTGTCACTTGGGATGCTCATTGGTCAGAGAGTGAGCCTGGAAAGTAGGTCAGCCTGTCACCTGGGATGCTCAGTGGTCAGAGAGTGAGACTGGGGAGTAGGTCAGTCTGTCACTAGGGATGCTCAGTGGTCAGAGAGTGAGACTGTGGAGTAGGTCAGTCTGTCACTTGGGATGCTCAGTGGTCAGAGAGTGAGACTGGGGAGTAGGTCAGTCTGTCACTAGGGATGCTCAGTGGTCAGAGAGTGAGACTGGGGAGTAGGTCAGTCTGTCACTAGGGATGCTCAGTGGTCAGAGAGTGAGACTGGGGAGTAGGTCAGTCTGTCACTTGGGATGCTCATTGGTCAGAGAGTGAGACTGGGGAGTAGGTCAGTCTGTCACTTGGGATGCTCAGTGGTCAGAGAGTGAGACTGGGGAGTAGGTCAGTCTGTCACTAGGGATGCTCAGTGGTCAGAGAGTGAGACTGGGGAGTAGGTCAGTCTGTCACTTGGGATGCTCATTGGTCAGAGAGTGAGACTGGGGAGTAGGTCAGTCTGTCACTTGGGATGCTCAGTGGTCAGAGAGTGAGCCTGGAAAGTAGGTCAGCCTGTCACCTGGGATGCTCAGTGGTCAGAGAGTGAGACTGGGGAGTAGGTCAGTCTGTCACTAGGGATGCTCAGTGGCCAGAGAGTGAGACTGGGGAGTAGGTCAGTCTGTCACTTGGGATGCTCAGTGGTCAGAGAGTGAGACTGGGGAGTAGGTCAGTCTGTCACAAGGGATGCTCAGTGGTCAGAGAGTGAGACTGGGGAGTAGGTCAGTCTGTCACTAGGGATGCTCAGTGGTCAGAGAGTGAGACTGGGGAGTAGGTCAGTCTGTCACCTGGGATGCTCAGTGGTCAGAGAGTGAGACTGGGGAGTAGGTCAGTCTGTCACTAGGGATGCTCAATGGTCAGAGAGTGAGACTGTAGAGTAGGTCATTCTGTCACTTGGGATGCTCAGTGGTCAGAGAGTGAGACTGGGGAGTAGGTCAGTCTGTCACTTGGGATGCTCAGTGGTCAGAGAGTGAGCCTGGGGAGTAGGTCAGTCTGTCACTAGGGATGCTCATTGGTCAGAGAGTGAGACTGGGGAGTAGGTCAGTCTGTCACTTGGGATGCTCAGTGGTCAGAGAGTGAGCCTGGAAAGTAGGTCAGCCTGTCACCTGGGATGCTCAGTGGTCAGAGAGTGAGACTGGGGAGTAGGTCAGTCTGTCACCTGGGATGCTCATTGGTCAGAGAGTGAGACTGGGGAGTAGGTCAGTCTGTCACCTGGGATGCTCAGTGGTCAGAGAGTGAGACTGGGGAGTAGGTCAGTCTGTCACTAGGGATGCTCAGTGGTCAGAGAGTGAGACTGGGGAGTAAGACAGTCTGTCACTAGGGATGCTGACTGAGCTGACTCCTTGTCGGAAGTTCCGTGGCGGAGCAGGGAGTCTTCCCCGGATGTGATTTGGATCCTTCATATTATTGGCTGTGTCACCCCCTCATTGATGTCAGTAGAGCCCCCGCCTCATCTTCTATTTATAGGACCTTCCCCATAACTGGACCATTAAGTGGCTCCCCGGGGACAATATGGCGGACGGCGGTGGGCGGTGTCAGGTCCCGGGGGTGTCCGTGTGACTTTGTGGCCTTCTCTGTCTCCTCGTTAATCTGATCTCGTTCGATGTGTTCCGTCTCGTCTTTTGGCGCGGAATCTTCCGGTTTCTTAGGCTCGTTTTGTGTTTCTCCAGACCACCACTCTGATTGGCCTGCTGAAGACGGCCCGCCTCCTGCGCTTGGTACGCGTAGCCCGTAAGTTGGACCGGTACTCGGAGTACGGAGCAGCCGTCCTCTTCCTCCTCATGTGCACCTTCGCCCTCATCGCTCATTGGCTGGCCTGCATCTGGTACGCCATCGGTCACATGGAACACTACGACCCGGAATATCGATCGATCGGCTGGCTGTATTCGCTGGGCACTCAGATCATGAAGCCGTACAACAGCAGCAACCTGAAGTCGGGGCCGTCCATCAACGACAAATACGTCACGGCCCTCTACTTCACCTTCAGCAGTCTGACCAGCGTGGGCTTCGGGAACGTGTCCCCCAACACCAACTCCGAGAAGATCTTCTCCATATGCGTCATGCTGATCGGGTGTAAGTAGCTCCATGATATTCTGGACACCAGAGACCAGGAGAAGACTGACAACTCATGGGGCCCTCTACTGAACCAAGGCCCTTGGGCAGTGCCCAATTGGTCAGTCCACCCCTTCCCCACCCCAGTAGCAGAGTGACAACTCATGGGCCCCCCGGGCAATAGGGGATCATGGGGACCCTGTGTCCTCATCCTCACTCAAACCACACCCAAAAAAGCCTATGAAAGGTAGCAGGAGCATCTCATGGAGCCCTCTACTGACCCAAGGCCCTTGAGCAGTCCACCACTGCTCCACCCCAGTAGCGAACTGACAACTCATGGGGCCCCCGGACAATAGGGGATCATGGGGCCCCTGTGTCCTCGCCCACACTCAAACCACACCCAAAAAAGCCTATGAAAGGTAGCAGGAGCATCTCATGGGGCCTCCCTTCTGACCCAAGGCCCTTGGGCAGTGCCCGAATGGTCAGTCCACCCCCGCTCCACCCCAGGAGCGGAATAACAATTCATGGGGCCCCCGGACAATAGGGGATCATGGGGCCCCTGTGTCCTTGCCCACACTCAAACCTCTCCCCAAAAAGCCTATGAAAGGTACCAGGGGTATCTCATGGAGCCCCCTACTGACCCAAAGCCCTTGGGTAGTGCCCGAATGGTCAGTCCACCCCAGGAGCGGACTGATAACTCATGGGCCCCCCGGGCAATAGGGGATCATGGGGCCCCTGTATCCTCACCCACACTCAAACCACTCCCTAAAAAGCCTATGAAAGGTACCAGGGGCATCTCATGGGGCCCCCCCCTACTGACCCAAGGCCCTTAGGCAGTGCCCGAATGGTCAGTCCACCCCTGTTCCACCCCAGGAGCAGACTGACAACTCATGGGCCCCCCTGGACAATAGGGGATCATGGGGCCCCTTTATCCTCACCCACACTCAAACCACTCCCAAAAAAGCCTATGAAATGTAGCAGGAGCATCTCATGGAGCACCCCTATTGACCCCTCATGGAGCAACCCTATTGACCCCCCCTACTGACCCAAGGCCCTTGGGCAGTGCCCAATTGGTCAGTCCACCCCTTCTCCACCCCAGTACTGGACTGACAACTCATGGGGCCCCCGGACAATAGGGGGTCATAGGGCCCCTGTGTCCTCGCCCACACTCAAACCACACCCAAAAAAGCCTATGAAAGGTACCAGGGGCATCTCATGGGGCCTCCCTACTGACCCAAGGCTCTTGGACAGTGCCCAATTGGTCAGTCCACCCCTGCTCCACCCCAGGAGCGGAATAACAATTCATGGGGCCCCCGGACAATAGGGGATCATGGGGCCCCTGTGTCCTTGCCCACACTCAAACCTCTCCCCAAAAAGCCTATGAAAGGTACCAGGGGCATCTCATGGGGCCCCCCCTAATGAACCAAGGCCCTTGGGTAGTGCCCAATTGGTGAGTCCACCCCTGCTCCACCGCAGTAGCGAACTGACAACTCATGGGGCCCCCGGACAATAGGGGATCATGGGGCCCCTGTATCCTCACCCACACTCAAACCTCTCCCCAAAAAGCCTATGAAAGCTACCAGGGGCATCTCATGGGCCCCCCTACTGACCCAAGGCCCTTGAGCAGTGCCCGAATGGTCAGTCCACCCCTGCTCCACCCCAGGAGCGGACTGACAACTCATGGGGCCCCTGGACAATAGGGGAT
Source organism: Staurois parvus (assembly GCF_062004578.1). NCBI lineage: Eukaryota > Metazoa > Chordata > Amphibia > Anura > Ranidae > Staurois > Staurois parvus. The sequence goes on from NW_028319866.1 coordinate 279,430, forward strand.
CATGGGGCCCCTGTGTCCTCACCCACACTCAAACCACTCCCAAAAAACCCTATGAAATGTAGCAGGAGCATCTCATGGAGCCCCCCCTACTGACCCGCCCTACTTACCCAAGGCCCTTGGGCAGTGCCCAATTGGTCAGTCCACCCCTGCTCCACCCCAGGAGCAACCACACCCAAAAAAGCCTATGAAAGGTACCAGGGGCATCTCATGGGGCTCCCTACTGACCCAAGGCCCTTGGGCAGTGCCCGAATGATCAGTCCACCTCCAGTAGCAGACTGACAACTCATGGGGCCCCCGGACAATAGGGGATCATGGGGCCCCTGTATCCTCACCCACACTCAAACCTCTCCCCAAAAAGCCTATGAAAGCTACCAGGGGCATCTCATGGGCCCCCCTGCTGACCCCAGGCCCTCAGGCAGTGTCCGAGTGTCTGAATGGTCGGTCCGCCCCTCATAGAGACGTTCTCACCATGGGTGTGCTAGCAGGAAGGGTGGGCCGCATCCTTTCCAGAAAACTAACCCCAGTCTCCATCTTCCACCTGAACTCTCCCGCTCTGAGCGTGCTCCAACACTTTGAAGGGTGTCTCAGCCCCTTGCCAACCTCCTGTTGGGGATCAGCCAGGATCCCTTAAGAGTGTAGCCAGCTTCTCCACAGATCCACCTACTGCCTCTAGGGCCTTCCTCCAAAGCCCCGGAGCAGGGGAATTTCCAGAGGGGCCGCCCTGCAGAGCTTCTCAGCCCCGACCACAATTGGACCCAGACTACTACTCAGCCTCCTCACTACAAATCAGTATCCGGCTCCCCCTAGCTAACTAGGAGGGCGCTACACTAGAAATCTTGGGGAAATTCACTGTTTTGCTGAAATGCCTCAGAGTCAGTGGGGGCCAAAAATTGCTGCTGCCCTAAAAACTGAGAAAAATCTCCAACACCCTGAAAACAAAAGGGGTCGTATATTTTCCTTTCTGGTGGGGACTCAGATCTTTGCTCTTTGGAAGAACTCTGCTGCCACCCAACATTGCCAAGTGTTTAGTGTAGTGTGCCCCCCCCCCCCCCCCCGTTGGTTCCCATGGTTCCTCCCACTAGCCCCTTATATCACTGCAGGAGGAACCACAGCACACAATGAGGGACAACCTGATAAAGCGTGCAGCTAGAAAGACAAACAGTGGAAGCTGACAGGGATTCAGCTTTGTTTATCAACAGAGCCATGTGATCGCCCATGTCTACACTGAGCTGGTGATCACATGGCTTTGTCTATAAACAAACAGCATTAGAGTCAGGTTTGGGCCTGTTTATCAACAAAGACGCTGCCCACCATGTTGGCTCGGAATTGGTGATCACATGGCTTTGTTTATGAACAGCCTTAAACATAGGTTTGGTCTTATTTATCCACAAAGCCATGTGATCACCAGGTAGGCACACTGACCCGGTGATCACATGGCTTTGTCTATAGCCAAACAGCCTTAGAGTTAGGTTTGGGCCTGTTTATCAACTAAGTCATTGATTGCCACGTTGGATCTGAATTGGCGATCACATGGCTTTGTCTATAAACAAACAGCATTAGAGTTAGGTTTGGTCCTGTTTATCAACAAAGCCGTTGCCCACCATTTTGGCCCTGAACTGGTGATCACATGACTTTGTTTATGAACAAACAGCCTTAAACATGGGTTTGATCTTATTTATCCACAAAGCCATGTGATCACCATGTAGGCACTGAATTGGTGATCACATGGCTTTGTTTATAACCAAACAACCTTAGAGGTTGGTTTGGTTTTGTTTATCAACAAAGTCATTGACTTCCATGTTGGCTGTGAATTGGTGATCACATGGCTTTGTTTATTAAGAAACAGCCTTAAACTTAGGTTTGATCTTATTTCTCAACAAAGCCATGTGATCACCAGGTAGGCACTGAATTGGTGATCACGTGGCTTTGTCTATAACCAAACAGCCTTAAAGTTAGGTTTGTTCTTGTTTATCAACAAACGCCATTGATTGCCATGTCAGCTCTGAATTGGTGATCACGTGGCTTTGTCTATAAACAAACAGCCTAAGAGTTAGATTTGGTCTTGTTTATAAACAAAGCCATCGATAACCATGCCTGAGCCCAAATGGTGGTCACATGACTGTCTATAGACAACCTTAGAGATACGTTTGGTCCTGTTTAACAACAAAGCCATGTGATCACCAGGCCGGCACTGAATTGGTGATCACATGGCTTTGTCTATAAACAGACATCCATAGAGTTGGGTTTGGTCTTATCAGCAGTCATGTGACCAATATGCCAAAGAAAAAGCCACAAAAAACATTTTTTGTTCAATTTTTTTTTTTTAGGAAGTCCACGAGGAAAAAGTTGAGTGTAGTTTTTGCAGGACGGCCCCGGAGCCGGCACCTCTATATACCAGCCGCTCCTCTGCTCCTGTCCTGGGGGGTCTCTCGGCATCTGGAAGTGTTGGGGGGAGGTGGGAAGGTTCCATGTCGGGATATTCGGGCAGTTCTGGGGAATTGTCACATCTCCAGGACATTCCGAGGAGGAGGAGCTACAGGCATTGTCCAGTTGTTTGCGGCCGGCATGGGATCATCCGATGGAAGGACATTGTCTAGGATGGTCTGCAATAAGAACTGTCTGTGTTACCCTGCAGCCACCAATCTGGTCATTATCCAGTGCAGGCGATGATGGTGTTGCAGCATCACAGACAGTTCTCCTGTAGCAGGCGCCGCCCTGTTCATGTCACCATCCTCCCCCCTCTGCCGGTGTAGAGATATCTCCCCACCCTGGTTCAGGAGGTGCAGATTGCGGTGTCTGTAGTGGGGTGACCTCGTCTCTTCTCCTCCCCCAGCATTAATGTACGCCAGCATATTTGGGAACGTGTCCGCCATCATCCAGAGGCTGTACTCCGGCACCGCCCGGTACCACACCCAGATGCTGCGGGTCCGCGAGTTCATCCGCTTCCACCAGATTCCCAACCCCCTACGCCAGCGCCTGGAGGAGTACTTCCAACACTCGTGGTCCTACACCAACGGCATTGACATGAACGCGGTGGCACGTGTCCGACAACCCATGACACAATGTCTGCAACCCCCCACCACTCCACCCTCTCCTCCCCCCTCTCCTCATATCTCCTCCTCCACTATCCACTCCTCCCATCATCCCTCCCAACTCCTCCTCATTATCTCCTCCTCCACCATCCACTCCACCTCATCATCTCCTCCTCCACCATCCACTCCTCCTCATCATCTCCTCATCATCTCCTCCTCCACCATCCACTCCTCATCATCTCCCCACTCATCATCTCCTCCTCCACCATCCACTCCACCTCATCATCTCCTCCTCCACCATCCACTCCACCCTCCATCCACTCCTCCTCCTCCTCATCATCATTCAACTCCACTCCTCATCATCTCCTCCTCCTCATCATCATCATCTCCTCCTCCACCATCCACTCCTCCTCCTCCTCATCCATCTCCACCCTCCACTCCACCTCCTCCTCATCATCATCATCTTCTCCTCCTCCACCACCCACCTCCTCATCATCTCCTCCTCCTCCACCATCCACTCCTCCTCATGATCTCCCCCACCATCCACTCCACCTCATCATCTCCTCCTCCACCATCCACTCCTCCTCATCATCTCCTCCTCCACTATCCACTCCTCCTCCTCATCTCCTCCTCCACCATCCACTCCACCTCATCATCATCATCTCCTCCTCCATCATCCTTTCCTCATCATCTCCTCCTCCACCATCCTCTCCTCACAGTACTCTTCTCCTTCTCCTCCTCTTCCTCATCATCTCCTCCTTATCTTCCTCATCTCCTCCTCCTCATCCCCTCATCACATCCCTATCATCCGCTCCTCTAACCCTCCTCCTCATATCCTCATCACCTCTCTATTATCCTCTCCTCATCATCATCTCCTCCTCCTCTTACCCTCCTCCTCATCACCTCCCTATCATCCCCTCCTCCTTCTCCTCCTCCTCCTCATCCCCTCCTCCTCATATCCTTTTCACCTGTCTATCATCCTCTCCTTCTCCTCATCTCCTCCTCATCATCTCCTCTTCCTCATCCCTTCCTCTTCATATCCTCATCGCCTCCCTATCATCCTGTCCTCTGCCTCCTCCTCATCTCTTCTTCCTCATCATCATCATCTCCTCCTCCTCAACTCCTCCTCCTCATTATCTCCTCATATCCTCATCGCCTCCCTATCATCCTCTCCTCCTCCTCCTCCTCCTCCTTATCTCTTCCTCATACCCTCATTGCCTCCCCATCATCCTCTCCTCCTCCTCATCTCCTCATACCCTCATCACCTCCCTATCATCCTCAACTCCTCCTCCTCCTCCTCATCTCCTCCTCATCATACCCTCATTGCCTCCCCATCATCCCTTCCTCCTCCTCATCCCCTCCTCCTCACATCCTCATCGCCTCCCTATCATCCTCTCCTCCTTATCACCGTCTCCTGCTTATCATCTCCTCCTCCTCATATCATCATCTCCTTCTTATCATCATTCCCTCCTCTCCTCTGTCCCATCTCTCTGGTGTCCTCTCTTCTGTCCCATCTCTCTGGTGTCCTCTCCTCTGTCCCATCTCTCTGGTGTCCTCTCTTCTGTCCCATCTCTCTGGTGTCCTCTCTTCTGTCCCATCTCTCTGGTGTCCTCTCCTCTGTCTCATCTCTCTGGTGTCCTCTCTTCTGTCCCATCTCTCTGGTGTCCTCTCCTTTGTCCCATCTCTCTGGTGTCCTCTCCTCTGTCCCATCTCTCTGGTGTCCTCTCTTCTGTCCCATCTCTCTGGTGTCCTCTCCTCTGTCTCCTCTCTCTGGTGTCCTCTCTTCTGTCCCATCTCTCTGGTGTCCTCTCCTCTGTCCCATCTCTCTGGTGTCCTCTCCTCTGTCCCATCTCTCTGGTGTCCTCTCCTCTGTCCCATCTCTCTGATGTCCTCTCCTCTGTCCCATCTCTTTCGTGTCCTCTCCTCTGTCTCCTCTCTCTGATGTCCTCTCCTCTGTCCCATCTGTCTGGTGTCATCTCCTCTGTCCCATCTCTCTGGTGTCCTCTCCTCTGTCCCATCTCTCTGGTGTCCTCTCTTCTGTCCCATCTCTCTGGTGTCCTCTCTTCTGTCCCATCTCTCTGGTGTCCTCTCCTTTGTCCCATCTCTCTGATGTCCTCTCTTCTGTCCCATCTCTCTGGTGTCCTCTCCTCTGTCTCCTCTCTCTGGTGTCCTCTCTTCTGTCCCATCTCTCTGGTGTCCTCTCCTCTGTCCCATCTCTCTGGTGTCCTCTCTTCTGTCCCATCTCTCTGGTGTCCTCTCCTCTGTCTCCTCTCTCTGGTGTCCTCTCTTCTGTCCCATCTCTCTGGTGTCCTCTCCTTTGTCCCATCTCTCTGGTGTCCTCTCCTCTGTCCCATCTCTCTGGTGTCCTCTCCTCTGTCCCATCTCTCTGGTGTCCTCTCCTGTGTCCCATCTCTCTGGTGTCCTCTCTTCTGTCCCATCTCTCTGGTGTCCTCTCCTCTGTCTCCTCTCTCTGGTGTCCTCTCTTCTGTCCCATCTCTCTGGTGTCCTCTCCTCTGTCCCATCTCTCTTGTGTCCTCTCCTCTGTCCCATCTCTCTGGTGTCCTCTCCTCTGTCCCATCTCTCTGATGTCCTCTCCTCTGTCCCATCTCTCTGGTGTCCTCTCCTCTGTCTCCTCTCTCTGGTGTCCTCTCCTCTGTCCCATCTGTCTGGTGTCATCTCCTCTGTCCCATCTCTCTGGTGTCCTCTCTCTGTCCCATCTCTCTGGTGTCCTCTCTTCTGTCCCCATCTCTCTGGTGTCCTCTCTTCTGTCCCCTCTCTCTGGTGTCCTCTCCTCTGTCTCCTCTCTCTGGTGTCCTC